>NW_027142779.1:0-159730 GCF_026170545.1 Melanerpes formicivorus | reverse complement strand
TTTTCTTTCCCCCCCTTCTGCTTTTCTTTCCCCCCCTTCTGCTTTTCTTTCCCCCCCTTCTGCTTTTCTTTTCCCCCCCTTCTGCTTTTCTTTCCCCCCCTTCTGCTTTTCTTTTCCCCCCCTTCTGCTTTTCTTTCCCCCCCTTCTGCTTTTCTTTCCCCACCCTTCTGCTTTTCTTTTGTCTTCTCTTTCCTCCCCTTCTTTTCTTTCCCCTCTCTTCCTTGTGGGAGATGCAAACCAGCCTGTTGCAGTCTGTCTGTGCAGTGGACACTGGGAGGAGACACTGCACCCGTTGCCCTATCAGCTGTGCCATGTGTGTACAAGGAACCAGAAGCTTGGGGTGAAACCTATGCACCTTCTGATTTCTGGCAGAGGGGAGCTCTGCTTGGAGGCATCTTGATGTTGCCCCTGTGTTCTCTGATTTGAAGTGGGAACTGGTTAGTGTGGTCTTGCACAGCTGTTGCATGGCATCATAGAATCACAGAACACTTGGAGTTGCAAGGTCTTGTAGTCCACTTGAACTAGATCAGGTTGCTCAGAGCCCCATTCAACCTGACCTGGAATGTTTCCAGGGACGGGGCTTCTTTCACTTCTCTGGGCAACCTGGGCCAATGTTTCACCCTACTCAGTGTAAAAAATGTCTTCCTTCTATCTAGTCTAAATCTCCCCTCTTTTAGTTTAAAGCCACCACCCCATGTCCTGTTTCAACAGGCCCTGCTGTAAAGCCTGTCCCCATCTTTCTCATCAGGGCTTTTTGAAGTATCAAAAGGCTGCAATCAGGTATCTCTGGAGAGAGGCATCCACCAGAGAGAAGTTCCTCTTCCCTTCCCCTTTCCCTAAGGCAAGGTCCTGGGTGGGGGGTGGGCAGCAGCTGAGTTTCTTCTAATGCTTTCTTCCATGATGGGATTAAGCAGGACCTGCTCCTTTAAAAAGTGTCCCCTTCCCCATCATCCTCCCTCCTTCCAATTACAGCACTAATTTCAGTAATGGAGAATTAATGGAGTAATGGACTGCTGAAGCTGGCCTGAAGGAACTGTAGTGCTCAGCACAAATTGAGTAAATAAACCATATATTAGATTTCTAAACAATACTTTTAAGTCTAGTCCCCAGGGAAAGAGAGTTGTCAAGTCTTACTTAAGTCAACCCAGCAAAATGTATGCAAAAGCTCCACCCAGCCATGCCCTGGCAAATGGCACCAGTGCCTTAAAGCCTCAGCAAATCTCTCACATAAATCTCTGCTGTCCTGACAGAGGGAGCTTTGTGTTGTTTCCTTCTCCCAATTCTTCTTCTTTGATTTATTTACCAGGCAGCAGCTTTATTTACCAGCGAGCTCTGCCTCTGCGCCTTGCCCGAGAGCTGTCCCTGGATGCTGATGGCGGATGACTTGCCATTGCAAGGGAGAGAGTTATGGAGCCACATGAAGTGATGGATGAGAGCAATGCCCCTAAACAGTTTTCAGTCTGGAAAAGTCCTGAGTTTTTTTTCTTATTTCTTTTCTTTCCACCCTCCCTCCAAAAGCAGCAGCCCCTGTCAACGTTTTGATTGCTTGATTATCCCAAAGCAGGCTTTGCGCTGCCTCAGCCAAAGGCATAGGAATGACTCATGAAGTATTGCCCCCCCCCCCCCCCAGGTCTAACCCCCTGGCACGGGGTGGGGGACTAATTGTCATCTAGTTACAAGGCTGTGGTTGAGGTTTTCCTCAGCCCACATGCCTGGTGAGAGCCAAAAAGGCAGGAGGTGAGGAGGGTTTTGCAGCAACATGAGAGGCGCAGAGTAGCAAAATGACTTCCCCCTGTCACTCTTCAGGGAAAGAAGCAGGATACAGCCCAGGCCTCAGCCCAGCACCGTGCCTACAGCAAGACTTCTTCATCTTTAAGGGGCAATCAGGAAAAGCCATAATTCCTACAGGGCAGTGACTTGTGGGTGTTCAACATCCCACAAGATGATTATTTACTCTCCATGAGCTTCAGTGTGATCTGAGAATGATCTTTCTGAGCCTTTGTGGCAGGAATAAGCAGGGGTTTGGTGGTGGGTTTTGTTGGTTTTCTTTTTTTTTTGCTGTTATTTCCTCTCAGACCTGATGCAGTCAAGAGTGTGAAGAGGGCTCTAGCTCTCCTTGTGCCATTGCTAACAGGAAGCTAAACAATGGCAGCTTAAGCTTCAATTGAAAGACAGAAGATTGCTTCAGTCCATCAGGCTGGAGATGGGGAGGCTCAGGGGAGACCTTATGCTCTCTACAACTACCTAAAGGGAGGTTGCAGCCAGGTGAGGGTTGGTCTCTTCTCCCAGGCAACCAGCACCAGAATGAGAGGACACAGTTTCAAGCTGTGCCAGGAGAGGTTTAGGCTTGATCTTAGAAAGAAGTTCTTCCCAGCAAGAGCGGTTGGCCATTGGAATGTGATGTCCAGCGAGGTGGGGTTGATGTCCCTGGAGGTGTTTAAGAGGAGCCTGGATGAGGCACTTGGTGCCATGGTTTAGTTGCTTAGATGGTGTTGGATGATAGGTTGGACTTGATGATCTCAAAGGTCTTTTCCAACCTGGTCTGGTCTATTCTAGTCTATTCTAGTCTAGTCTAGTCTAGTCTAATCTATGCTATGCTATCCTATGCTATTCTATCCTATGCTATTCTATCCTATGCTATTCTATCCTATTATATGATCTCTGAGGTCTTTTCCAACCTGGTCTATGCTATGCTATGCTATGCTATGCTATGCTATGCTATGCTATGCTATGCTATGCTATCCTATGCTATCCTATGCTATCCTATGCTATCCTATGCTATCCTATGCTATTCTATCCTATTCTATGATCTCTGAGGTCTTTTCCAACCTGGTCTATTCTATTCTATGCTATTCTATGCAATGCTATGCTATGCTGTTCTATCCTATGCTATTCTATTCTTTTCCAACCTGGTCTATTCTATTCTGTTCTGTTCTGTTCTGTTCTGTTCTATTCTATGCTGTTCTATGACCTCTGAGGTATTTTCCAACCTGGTTAATTCTATATTCAAGGTGTAATCACAGAATGATTGAGGCTGGAATAGACTTCTGGTATCATCAAGACCAGCCTATGACCTAGCACCACCACATCAACCAGCAGCCCCTGTTACATCCCTTGTTTTTCGTTGTGATGGTTTTGAATGCTAGGCATAAGAAAATGCAGGCATGCTGTGCTGCTTGGAATGGTCTAGCCAACAGCCATCAACATCTGCTCCTACAACTAGCAGGCAATGTGGGCATGTTCTGGATCTGTAAAGGAACTGCAATAATTTGTTTGTTTGGTGGGTTTGTTTAGCTGTATGGGAAGCTGAACCTATTCTGTGGGTAATTTGCTAGGCACAAGCACAAATTGGTCTCTGGGAATGATGAGCTTAGCACTGAAGGTTCTCACTCAGGAGTATGGATTGAAGAGCTCAGAAGAGGTCTGTGCACCACTTGGAGTGCATGCAAGGCTCTCATTTTAAGACACAGGCTTTTAGAATCATTGAATGGTTTGCTTTGCAAGAGATCTTTAAAGGTAGTGCAGTCCAACTGCCCTGCAGTGAGCAGTGATGTCTTCAACTAGATCAGATTGCCCAGAGCCCTGCCCAGCCTGGCCTTGAATGTTTCCAGTGCAGGTCTTTATTGGGCAACTTCTGACAGTGTTCCCCCACCCTCAGGGTGAAAGGTTTCTTCCTTCTATCTACTTTAAATCTCCCCTCTTTTACTTCAAAATCAACCTTTCTATTGAACTCAGAGCTTGTTCTTTTCGCAGCATTAGTGCTCTTGAATTCCATCCTGCTGCTGAGCTCTTCCCTCAGCACCATCTTCTAAGAGGAGCAGCTCCTGGCTTATCCAGCTTGATAGAATACCACACCTGCAGACTTCAGAGCCTCCTTTCACATGGCCTGCACTCCTCTCCTTCCTTGCCATGTCTTCCTGGAGAATGCTGGTGGTGCACAGCCCTTCACCACTCCTGGATGCTCCTTCTCCCTTGCAATCCCCTCCCATTCTTTTCCCTTGCCACTCCAAAGTTTCAGAAGTCTGTTGCACTTCCCTGACTTCCTGTATCTGAAGGAGGCTATAGGAAAGGTGGGGAGGGACTTGTGAGGGCGTCAGGGAGTGATAGGACTGGGGGGAATGGAGCAAAACTAGCAATGGGTAGATTGAGATTGGATGTCTAGGAAGAAGTTGTTCCCCATGAGGGTGGTGAGAGACTGGCACAGGTTGCCCAGGGAGGTGGTGGAAGCCTCACCCCTGGAGGTTTTTGCAGCCAGGCTGGCTGTGGCTGTGAGCAAGCTGCTGTAGTGTGAGGTGTCCCTGGCCAGGGCAGGAGGGCTGGTACTGGCTGATCCATGAAGTCCCTTCCATCCCTGACAATTCTATGATTCTATGACAGTCTTTCATCCTTCCACCACTAAGTCCAGCTGCTTCTTTGCTCCTCACCACATCTCATCACTTTCTTCCCAAACCTGTCTTCTCACCTCCACCCAAGGTGAAAATCTCATCCTTATGAGCCCCTGCTCCGAATGCTACTTGACCCTGCCTGATTTTTCTTCCTTTCAGCTCTGATTTCACTTAAAGCCCTGCCAACAAAGGCTGCCTGGAGTTTTCTTCTCCCAGATTTCAAGCTGCTTCTTCACAGCTTGCAGGTCTCAAAGCTGCACTGTGCCTGCAGAGGTCTAACACGTAGGGCATACATTCTCTGACGCTCTCAGGAGGAACAAGGGCCATCTGATGGGAATTTCCAGCAACCACCACGTGTTCAGCCTCAGACAGCTGCCATGGAAACTTCATCCTGAAGTTCTGCAAAGCAGATGAAAATGAAAGTTTGTGGTGGGGACAAAAAAAAAGATTCAGGGAGCTTAAATAGCAGGCTGTTGCTTGATGGTTAGCCCTTTGGCAAAGGGAAGGCAATGAGCTGCCAGCTCTTCAGCCTGCTGCACAGAAATCTGAGTATCTGAGGCTAACAACCTGATTAAATGAATATTAATTAACTTTTCCAGTGAAAATGACTCCAGAAAAAACTTACCCTAGTTAACTGTCCTTTGAAATTTCAGAGCTATCAGATTGCTCCCTGTTCTAGAAAGACCTGGGGCTCTTTAGCCTGCAGAGGATTGAGAAGGGCTCTTCTCAATGCTCAGCAATATCTCAAGGGCAGGTGTCAAAGAAGACTCTTTTCAGTGGTGCCCAGTGATGAGACAAGGGGCAGTGGGCACAAACTGGAACCCAGGGGTGTACCAAGAAGGAGAAACTTCTTTTATGTGAGGGTGACAGAGTACTCTGGAATAGGCTGCCCAGAAAGGTTGTGGAGTCTCCTTCTCTGGAGAGGTTGAAAACCTGCCTGACTGTGGTCCTGCACTGCCTGCTCTAGGTGAAGCTGCTTTAGCAGTAGGCTTGGACTAGAGGATCTCCAGAGGGTCCTTCCAACCTTATCATTCTGTGATATGATGCCTTTGGGGTATGGCTACAGACACTGCTGAGGTGACAAAGTGATGGTGCCTGGAAATGCCACTTTCCCACTCAGGAAGGAAAGGCAGCAGGGCTGTTAGGAAGAGCCAGTTGTAGCAGATACATTTCTGACATGGCAGGTTGTTTGGTGGACCTGATCTAAAGCTACCTGACATAAGGGGGATCTGAGAAAAAGCAGCTTTCTGCTCTTTCCCCATCAAGCAGGAAAGGCTGAGGGAGCTGCAGTTGTTCAGCCTGGAGAAGAGGAGGCTCAGGGGAGACCACCTTGCTGTCTATAACTCCCTGAAGGGAGGTTGTAGCCAGGTTGGGGTTGGTCTCTTCTCCCAGGCAAGCAGCACCAGAACAAGAGGACACAGTCTCAAGCTGTGCCAGGGGAGGTTTAGGCTGGATGTTAGGAAGAAATTCTTCCCAGGAAGAGAGATTTGCCATTGGAATGTGCTGCCCAGGGAGGTGGTGGAGTCTCCATCCCTGGAGGTGTTCAGAAAAGGATTGGATGTGGCACTTGGAGCCATGGTTTGGTTGTCAGGAGGTGTTAGGTATTAGGTAATGGGTTGGACTTGCTGATCCCTGAGGTCTTTTCCAATCTGGTTGATTCTGTGATTCTATGAAAAGACATGGTGTTGGCCAGCTCTGCCTGTTGCCCCCCATCCCCCACCCCCTGTTGCCCTGTTTTATGGTCAGAGAATCATAGAACGGTTTGAGTTGCAGGAGGCCTTTAAAGGTCTCTCTCCTGCAGTGAGCAGAGTCATCTTCACCTTGAGCAGGCTGTTCAGAGCCCTGCCCAACTTCACCTGGAATGTTTTCAGGGATGGGGTTTCTACCACCTCTCTGGGCAACCTGGGCCAGCATTTCACCGTCCTCAGCATAAAAGATTTCTCCCTTCTGTCCAGTCTAAAGCTCCCCTCTTGTAGTTTACAACCGCCACCCCCTTGGCCTGTCGCAGCGGACCGCGGCAAAAAGATTGCCGCTATCTTCTTTTTTATAGCTTCCCTTCAAGTACCAAAAGGCCACAATAAGGTCTCCTATGGGTGACCAGGCTGTTAAGACCAGGAAAAGCCATTGGGTAGGTGACAAGAGCCAAAGAATTTGCTGAATGTGTTGGCCCTGATAGCAGCTGCCCCTGGCCAATCTCATTCCCCTGCCACAGGGCGGATGCGCAGAACATGTCCCAGACCTTCCTCCCAGCAGGAGATAAGCCCTGGAGCCCTCCATGAAGTGGGCTGCATTTGTTCTTTTCCCCCCCACCATATGATGTGCAATTGGCTTGTCTTACCCTACCACCTGTGGGCAGCTGGTAGGATTTTGAACCTTATTTCTGCTTATTGAAGTCACTTTGTTAAGCTTGCCTTTAGCCTTTGTTTTACCCTGCAGGTAGCAGAGACGTGTGGGGGTGTAAGGAGGTGGTGGTGGGCTGAGCAGAAAAGAGGTGGTTTGAACCCAGAACTGCTTGTCTGTTGTAAAGCCAAGGGCACCTGCTGCAAAAGTGGCCTCCTCCCTCTCCTCCCTCTCCTCCCTCTCCTCCCTCTCCTCCCTCTCCTCCCTCTCCTCCCTCTCCTCCCTCTCCTCCCTCTCCTCCCTCTCCTCCCTCTCCTCCCTCTCCTCCCTCTCCTCCCTCTCCTCATTCTCCTCCCTCTCCTCCCTCTCCTCCCTCTCCTCCCTCTCCTCCCTCTCCTCCCTCTCCTCCCTCTCCTCCCTCTCCTCCCTCTCCTCCCTCTCCTCCCTCTCCTCCCTCTCCTCCCTCTCCTCCCTCTCCTCCCTCTCCTCCCTCTCCTCCCTCTCCCTCCTCTTCCTCCTCTCCTTCCTTCCTCTTCCTCCTCTCCCTCCTCCCTCTCCCTCCTTCCTCTTCCTCCTTCCTCTCCCTCCCTCCCTCCCTCCCTCCCTCCTCTCCCTCTCTCCCTCTCCTTCCTCTCCCTCCTTCCTCCCTCTCCTTCCTCCCTCTCCTTCCTCCCTCTCCTTCCTCCCTCTCCTTCCTCCCTCTCCTTCCTCCCTCTCCTTCCTCCCTCTCCTTCCTCCCTCTCCTTCCTCCCTCTCCTTCCTCCCTCTCCTTCCTCCCTCTCCTTCCTCCCTCTCCTTCCTCCCTCTCCTTCCTCGGGGTGGATGCACAGAACATGCCCCAGACCTTCCTCCCAGCAGGAGGAGCCCTCCATAAAGTGTGTGTCCTTTTCTCTACCCCTCCACATGGTGTGCAACTGGCTTGCCTTGCCCTCCCACCTGTGGGCAGCTGGTAGGATTTTGAGCCTTATTTCTGCTTATTGAAGTCACTTCGTTAAGCTTGCCTTTAGCCTTTGTTTTACCCTGCAGGTAGCAGAGACGTGTGGGGTTGTAATTCCTGGGCTTGGTTCCACCAGCTGAGGTATGGAGCAAAAGGAAAAAAATGTCCCAACCCCCCCCAAAAAACTGGCTTGTGTTAAGGCAAAAGGAAAGTATTAAAGCACACAATCCCACAAAATGTGCAACACAGCTCTCTCCCAGCCCAGATGGCCACTTGGCACTGGGCCACGGTAGGTGCAAACCTAGGAGGGGAAAGGCAGCGCTGAAGAATGTGCAGTTAGAGATTTCCTCAGGTTTCCCCAGGCTGGCAGAGCTGGGCTGGGACCACAGACTTGGCAGGCATCAAGGGAAGCTCTCTTCCTCTGCAGCTCTTCAGGGACCTTTGACAGGCACCGGGCGCTGTGGTAGGGAGCTGAGCTTCGACAAAGAAACTTTGGAAGGCTCTGTGCAGCCCCGTGGAGGGAGGGCCATGGAAAGGTTCCCACATGCCCCTCACTGCACTGGGAAGGGAGTCAGAGATGACACATCCTCCTCTTACCCACAGAAATATCATTGCTTCCAAGACCAGAGTGAGGGTCCCTGCACCCCGGGCGGTCTCCAGACAAGTGGGGCACCCCTGTTGTGCTGCAGACTCTCCCTGAATTGGGCAGGGTTTGGCCCCAAGGTAAAAGCACAGCAAGAGCTTGCCACCATAACAGCAGCCTGCCTGGAGTCAGGGTTCTGGGGCTTCACTGAGATTCATAGAATCCTGTCTCAGGTTGGAAGGGACCTCAGAGACCATATCCTCCAACCTCCCCACCATGGGCAGGGACACCTCTCAACTAGACTCAGCTGCTCAAGGCCTCATCCTACCTGGCCTTGAACACCCCAGAGAGGAGGCAGCCACAGTCTCCCTGGACAGCCTATTCCAGAGGCTCACCACTCTCATCTATTTTCCTTTCTCTCACAGTTTCTGCTCCAGTTGCACCACCCAGCTTGCATAGTCTGAGTCAGGGGCTGGGAGAAATGCCTCTTGCCTCCTCCCATCAATACTGTAGCCTTCTTGTGGACTTGTTCTACAGGTCCATGTTTTCTTTGTGCTAAGGACTCCCAGCCTGGACTCAGCAATGCAGGATGGGGTCTCACTAGAAAAGAGTAGAGCAGGAGAATCAGCTCCCTTGTTGCCCTGCTGGCCATGCTGCTTTGGGTGCAGCCCAGGATGTGGTTGTCCTTCTGGGCTGCAAGCACATGGTGCTGGCTCATGTTCAGCTTCTCACCTTCCTGTACCTAGCTGTGGCCTTTCAGTATTTGAAGGGGGCCTATAAGAAAGATGGGAAGAACCTTTTTAGTGGAGTCTGTTGCAAAAGGATAAGGGCTCATGGTTTTAAACTGCTAGAGGGGAGATTCACACTCAAGAGAAGGAAGAGAATTTTTGCTCTGAGGGTAGTGAAATGCTGGCTCAGGTTGCTCAGAGAGGTGGTAGTAGCCCCATTCCAGACACATTCCAGGTAACAGGGCTCTGAGCAACCTACTCTAGCTGAACATGTCCTTGCTCACTTCAGTGGGGTTGGACCAGATCATTCTTAACAGTCCTTTCCAACCCCAAACCTTCTATGATTCAAATAATACTGTATCTAGCCCCTCTTCTGAAAATCCTTTGGGATCCAGTCCATGATCTTGCTTTGTGTGCCTGCCTTGCTCTTTATTTCCCCAGGAGGCAGTTGAATTGCCAACACCCCTGCACACTGCCACAGAAGCAAGGAGACCTCACAACTCCCAGGACCATATCCCTACCACTGGATGAGCTGAGCAGGGTGGGGACTTTTAACTCTCTATTGCAAGAATCATAGAATCAATAAGGTTGGAAAAGACCTCAGAGATCATCAAGTCAAACCTAGCACCACAGACCTCCTGACTAACTAAACCATGGCACCAAGTGCCACATCCAATCCTCTCTTGAACACCTCCAGGCATGGTGACTCCACCACCTCCCTGGGCAGCACATTCCAATGGCCAGTTCCTCTTTCTGGGAAGAATTTCTTCCTACCCTCCAGCCTAAACCTCCCCTGGCACAGCTTGAGACTGTGTCCTCTTATTCTGGTCCTGGTTCCCTGGGAGAAGAGACCAACCCCCACCTGGCTACAACCTACCTTCAGGGAGTTGTAGAGAGCAATGAGGTCTCTGAGCCTCCTCTTCTCCAGGCTAAGCAACCCCAGCTCCCTCAGCCTCTCCTCACAGGGCTGTGCTCAAGGCCTCTCCCCAGCCTTGTTGCCCTTCTCTGGACACGTTCAAGTGTCTCAATGTCCTTCTTTAATTGAGGGGCCCAGAACTGGACACAGGACTCAAGGTGTGGCCTAACCAAAGCAGAGTACAGGGGCACAATGACCTCCCTGCTCCTGCTGGCCACACTATTCCTGATACAGGCCAGGATGCCATTGGCCTTCTTGGCCACCTGGGCACACTGCTGGCTCATGTTTAGGCAGCTGTCAATCAGCACCCCCAGGTCCCTCTCTGTTTGGCAGCTCTCCAGCCACTCTGACCCCAGCCTGTAGCTCTGCATGGGGTTGTTGTGGCCAAAGTGCAGCACCTGGCACTTGGACTTGTTGAATGCCATCCCCATTGGACTCTGCCCATCTCTCCAGCCTGTCGAGGTCCCTCTGCAGAGCCCTGTATTTCCCCATTGAGAATCTAGCCCAAAAGAATTGATGCCTGAAGACATTCTGCTGGTTTATGAAGTTGCCTTTTGTGGCTACCTGTGAATCATGTTGGTGGACTTGGAGTGTTTTCTTGATTTATCAGCCTTCTGCATCACACAGGGATGAATGTCTGTGATTTATATAGAATGATATACTCTTTTCTTAGAGTAGTCCATGTGTTAGTCACATGTTGAACAGCACTGAAGTGTGTTGATCCTTGCAGTCTGGAGGGGAAAGGGAATTGAGCTGGAAAGGGCCAGGTAGACTTGGAAATCAGAAGTAGAAAGGCTGGTAGGAAGGGGAGAAGATGGGAGAGGGAGCCCTCAAACAAAAGAGTCCTCAAACCACAACGTGTATTTGTCTTTGGTGCTGGCAGAGCTGCAGAGGCTCTACAGGAAGCTCTGCACTGCTGGAGGGCTGCTTTCAGCTGAGACACTGGACCCTGGTCCTATTTTTTCTGGCTGTGCTGACTGTCCAGGAGGAAGTGAGAGATCCTATGACACTTTTGGGGAGAGAAGGACATGATCCCAGTGCTGTGGATAAAGTTTCCTGTCTGGCAACAAAACATGTTCAGCTCTGTGGATGGTATTAACAGGTGCCAACATCAGGCCCTACAGGCTGTCAGGAGAGCTGCTTTGATGGTGGAACTGCAGGAATTTCCCCCTCTGTCTTTCCTGGGGAATTAGTTCTTTCCTCCTTGATTCTAACACAAATTTGGCCTAGAGAAAATGAATTATGTTACCCAAACCTGCTTTCTGAGGGTCTCCCAGGCAACCAGCACCAGAACAAGAGGACACATCCTCAAGCTGTGCCAGGGGAGGTTTAGGCTGGAGGTGAGCAGAATGTTCTTCCCAGCAAGAGAGATTTGCCATTGGAATGTGCTGCCCAGGGAGGTGGTGGAGTCACCATCACTAGAAGTGTTTAGGAAGAGCCTGGATGAGGCACTTGGTGCCATGGTTTAGTTGATTAGATGGTGTTGGGTGATAAGTTGGACTTGATGGTCCCTGAGGTCTTTTCCAACCTGGTTGATTCTGTATTCTGTATGAAGAGCATCTCTCAAAATTAATACTGAGGTGAGCAGAAAGGGAGAACAAGAGAAACAAGCAGAGACTTCTTTAACAGGCTGGCTGCTGAATGGTAGCAGCATGGCTTGACTCGAAGCATTACTGCTTTTAGCCTATGATTTATTGCTGGTGTCCCTTCCCTTGAGTGGCCTTCAGCCTCTGTTGTCAGTCAGCTCTGAATTAATCACTTTGTAATGCAAAGTGCAAGGGCAGCAGGCTGGGTCCAGCCCCACTCCTCCCTGCAGTGATTGTGGTAGCTTGCCCTTGTTTGCTCACTGTCTCTCCCCCCTCCCCCACAAGGCTCCTTCTCAGGTGTGAATATTGCACAGGCTGAGGTGGGTGTGTGCAGATGTGGTCTTGCCTCCTAACAAATGGAACTTTTCAGCCAGGGCAAGGGAAGCTGAGGGAGGAATGTAGGATATCATATCTCAGGGGAGGGGGAGAAAAAAAAATCAATATTAAGATGTAGAATTGCTCCCATGGTATTGAAAGAATGAGTTGATCTACATGGCAAATGACAGCCCCCAAGATAGCAGGGATTATGTGTCTTGTCTTTCCAGCCCGAGCTCCACTGGGGCTGCTCTCTGGGTCCCTCAGGCAGAGATAATCTAATTAGTAATACAAAGACCAGGTCGATTTGAAAAAGTCAAGAGGAGGGGGAATTGGCTAGAGAGGGGCTGTGGGGAGGTGGATGTCAGTGAGAAACAGGCTCTGGGAGAAGTTGCAGAGGAGGAGAGGAAAATGTGGGAGCACGTCAGTTTGGCTTTACAGACAGAGGGGCTGCAGAACAACCAGGCTGTGGCCAGGCAGCCTGCAAATTAGCAGCTGCTTAGAGCCTTCACAGGCATCCATTCCATCACACCCTTGGAAAGGAGGAAAGGAGGTGGTGTTGGGCTAAGCAGAAAAGAGGTGGTTTGGACTCCGAGCTGTCTGCCTGCTGTAAAGTCAAGGGCACCTGCTGCAAAAGTGCCTGCCTTCCTTCCTCCCCTTCCTTCCTTCCTTCCTTCCTTCCTTCCTTCCTCCCCTTCCTTCCTTCCTCTTCTTCCCCTTCCTTCCTTCCTTCTTCCCCTTCCTTCCTTCCTTCTTCCCCTTCCTTCCTCCCCTTCCTCCCCTTCCTCCCCTTCCTTCCTCCCCTTCCTCCCCTTCCTCCCCTTCCTTCCTCCCCTTCCTCCCCTTCCTTCCTCCCCTTCCTCCCCTTCCTCCCCTTCCTTCCTCCCCTTCCTCCCCTTCCTCCCCTTCCTCCCCTTCCTCCCCTTCCTCCCCTTCCTCCCCTTCCTCCCCTTCCTCCCCTTCCTCCCCTTCCTCCCCTTCCTCCCCTTCCTCCCCTTCCTCCCCTTCCTCCCCTTCCTCCCCTTCCTCCCTTCCTCCCCTTCCTCCCTTCCTCCCCTTCCTTCCTTCCTCCCCTTCCTTCCTTCCTTCCTTCCTTCCTTCCTTCCTTCCTTCCTTCCTTCCTTCCTTCCTTCCTTCCTTCCTTCCTTCCTTCCTTCCTTCCTTCCTTCCTTCCTTCCTTCCTTCCTTCCTTCCTTCCTTCCTTCCTTCCTTCCTTCCTTCCTCCCTTCCTCCCTTCCTCCCTTCCTCCCTTCCTCCCTTCCTCCCTTCCTCCCTTCCTCCCTTCCTTCCCTTCCTTCCCTTCCTTCCCTTCCTTCCCTTCCTTCCCTTCCTCCCTTCCTCCCTTCCTTCCCTTCCTTCCCTTCCTTCCCTTCCTTCCCTTCCTTCCCTTCCTTCCCTTCCTTCCCTTCCTTCCCTTCCTTCCCTTCCTCCCTTCCTTCCCTTCCTTCCCTTCCTTCCCTTCCTTCCCTTCCTTCCCTTCCTTCCTTCCCTTCCTTCCTTCCTTTCCACCACCCTCATGTTAAACAATTTGCAATGAGTGTTATGAGAAGAGGAAAGAGCCTCAAGTCATACCAGGGGAGGTTTAAGTTTGATATTAGGAAGACTTTCTCAACTAGACCCAACTACTCAAGGCCTCATAGAATGCTTTGGGTTGGAAGGGACCTTCAAAAGTCATTTGGTCCAACCTTCCTGCAGTGGGCAGGGACAACAACTAGATCAGGTGAAGCCTGTGACAAAAGTGAGGGTGATAGAGAAGCTCTTTCTACAGAGTGAGCTCATTTAAATTCAGCTCCCCCACAGCTGCAGGAAAAGCAAGGAAATTCTTCAGGACTTCCTCTCTCAGATCTTTGCTCTCCCTAATACTTTCAATTTCCCTCCAGTCCTTAGGTTGAAGAAGCAGTTTGTTCAAAATAAACAACAAAGCAAACATGGCCACAAGCAAATTCATCCAGAAAAACAATTGCAGCAGGCTGACTTTTTCTCCCCTACAAGAGGCAGAGTCCAACCTTACCATTCCTCTGTGGTTTCTGCCTTTTTTACTAGCAAAACTCTCCCTGGATCTGAAAGGAGAGCAGGAATTGCACACACACACACCCCTAGCATAGCAATCTAGCCTACTTTTACTACCTCCTAGATCTCACCCCCATTCACTTCAGGACCTAAGTTCTTTGGTGGTCTTCTGTTTTGACATCTGCTTGCTCTTATCTCTAATCAGTTTTGCTGATAGACATTTCCCCTGAGTGTGGAGACATAGCCTAATAGATTTAAAGAGAGGGGGAGAAAAAGAAAAAGCAATCCCCCAACTGCTACTTAGTAGTCAGGAAATTATCTTTGTGGCCTGCAAGGGTGAGAGACACTGCTCCTAACATTCCCATGCAGACAGCTCTGTCTCACTCCATTTTATCTGATTTGCTCTATTCTGCTCTTTATGCTCCTGTAACAGAATGGCCTAATGACTGCAATACATGTCTGCTAAACCTGCAATTAAGCAGAAGGAGCAATATCCCAAGGCACTGAACCAGCAGGGGAGTGCACTGTAAGTAATTGTTAAATCATGCAGTAATTTACTACAGCTTGTCCCAAGGGTGGGTTACACCCTCTGCCAGACCCCGGGGCTGAACTTGGAACATGCTGCCTGAGGTGAGAAGGAGAGGTGGGAATGATTTGTTACCTGATGTAAAACTCTTCGGGGGGGGGGGGGGCGGGGGAAATAAAAACACCAAACCATCACACATCAAAATGCAAGGGTAAAATGGGTAGAGAGAAATAGCCAGCAGGGCCAGGGAGGTGATTCTCCCCCTCTACTCTGCTCTGGGGAGACTCCACCTGGAGCTCTGTGTCCAGTTCTGGAGCCTCTATTACAGGAAGGATCTGGAGGGGCTGGAAGGTGTCCAGAGAAGGGCCAGGAGGATGAACAGAGGGCTGGAGATGCTCTGCTATGAGGACAGACCAAGGGAGTTGGGGTTGTTCAGTCTGGAGAAGAGAAGGCTCCCAGGAGACCTAATTGTGGCTTTCCAGTACCTGAAGGGGTCTACAAGAAATCTGGGGAGGGACTTTTGAGGATGTCAGGGAGTGATAGGACTGGGGGGGATGGAGCAAAACTAGAAATGGGTAGATTGAGATTGGCTGTCAGGAAGAAGTTGTTCCCCATGAGGGTGGTGAGAGACTGGCACAGGTTGCCCAGGAAGGTGGTGAAGCCTCATCCCTGGAGGTTTTTGCAGCCAGGCTGGATGTGGCTGTGAGCAAGCTGCTGTAGTGTGAGGTGTCCGTGGCCATGGCAGGGGGGTTGGAAGTGGCTGATCCTTGAGGTCCCTTCCAACCCTGATAATTCTATGATTCTAAATGCTTTGCCCACAGCTGATGCTAACTAGAATATTCCATGGTTTGCTCTGATGTTTGTGCACAAAGATGATGGCTCTGCAACAGATAGAAATGCCACAGCATTGTTAGGTAGCAATGAATTCCCACTAGACAGCTGCTGTGCACAAGGGACAGCGAATTGGTCCCAAGATGCCTTACAAAACCTTAGAAACCTTAATATAAAGCAGAGTGTTAGAGAGGATACTGTGAAGAAGGTGTTATATATTGGCAGGATGTTTGAGCAAGTCCCTGACAAACCTCTTGTTGATCTTGAACAAAGCAAAATAAGAACCCCACAGATAGGAGGAATTGGGTCCTGGGTGATTTTGATTCGGACCTTCCACAGGAGTGAGGTGGTTAAGGAATGTCTGAATCTGGACTTTTAAATGGTCTTTCTTTCATTTTTTTTTTCCCTGGGTCTATCAAATGTAATTTTTTATTGAATTTCCTTCTGCTGGTTTGTTTTTACTCCATTTCAGTGAAAACAAAGAGCACACACTTGCAAAAACACATCTGAGTCCAGACGGTCAGTGCAGGAAATTCCTGCAGTTCTGCTGAAAACTGGGACTGGAGGGAGGGGAGGGGAGTGGGGGGCACATACTCAGCACCTCTGCTGAAGGACGAGCTGTAGCACAAATCCAGGAGACACCTGAGCACGTTGGTCTGCCCTATCATCCATGAGCACAAAGGCAGGTCGGGCTGCCAGCTGGCCAGCGCTCAGGGGCCACCCTGTGGACTTTTAGCCTATGGTTCAGGTGAACACAAAAGCCCTGTGCTGGGGAGTGGAAAATCCTAGCAGATGTGTGCATGGAGTGACCTGGAGCTGAGGCTTCATGTCAGCACTGGGAAGCTGGAGTCCCAGATTCCAGTGCCACAGCACCACTTGTTTTGACTTGTTTCTACAGCACCAGGCAAATCTAAAAGCCTTTTTCAGACTTACAGAGCTATGGTCACAGCTGAAGTGAAGTGAAGGATGCTGAGGACCTGTCCAGCATCCTCAACATAACTTAGATGCTCCTCCCCCCAGAACAGGTAGGGACTCAAATCTAAAAGCCTTTTCCAAACTCACAGAGCTATAGTCACAACTGAAGTGAAGTGAAGGATGCTGAGGACCCCTCCAGCACCCTCATAACTTAGATGCTCCTTCCCCCAGAACAGGTAGTGAATTTAAGCCTTGCTAATTACAGCTTATAAGCACATGTGATTAAAGGAAGTTAATTAAAGACAGGAAAGCCAGGCATGCAAACTCTGTGCTAGACATTCAGGTTTTGATGTCTCCTCATCCCTGGGCCTTATCTGCAGTCCTCGCTGAGCACCGGCTCCAGAGTGCTGCTGTCTCTGTGCTGTTGTGGATAGGGAAATAACATCAGATCTGCTCCCTGGGAAAAGGCCATGCAGAGCCCCAAAGTGTGAGGCCAGTTTTCTTGTCACTCCTTGCAAAGCAGTGATCTCATCCTTGCCCTCTCCAAATTTTCTATCTCCAGTGTAGGAGAGGGAGGCAGCAAGGGACAAGGGGAGAGGGGAGAGGGAAGCTGTGAAAAGAAAGATCCCATTGTTAGAATGCTCTTATTTGTGTGACTGCTTGCCAAGACAACAAGATTGGGTCTGATGACATGAACTCAAGGGTCAGTGGGGAGCTGTGCAAAAATGCCTGAACTCTTTGTGCTCATGAGCCTTAGGAAAAAAAAAAAGGAGAGGAACTTCCAGATGTGAGCAAGCCTTCTTCCAGCCATCCAGCCCCCTAAACCTACCAGTTTATAGAGCCTGAAGGGCCCTCACCCATTAGCATGGCTGAGCAATTGCATTATTTGCCTTGGAGGGAGGGCTGCGCCCTAGACCCAGCCACCATAAGCACTTCAGGTGTGTTCCTGTTGAACTAAAGCTGGATCAGACTTCAGGAACATAGTCATAAAGAACAGGACAAATCCAGGAGCTACCCTTAAAAGAAGACTGGGAGTGAACTGCAAAAGCCTAAGCCTGTGGTGTAACACCTGCATGAACACTGGCCAGTGTGGTCCCCATCCACAAGAAGGGTCAGATGGAGGAACCTGGAAACTCCAGGCCGGTCAGCCTGACCTCAGTGCCAGGGAAAGTGATGGAGCAGATTATCCTGGCGGCAATAACTGCGCACCTGAAGGATGGCCAAGGGCTCAGGTCCAGCCAGCATGGATTTAGGAAGGGCAGGTCCTGCCTCTCCAACATCTCCTTCTATGATCAGGTGACTGCCTGGTGGACGTGGGGAGGCCTGTGGATGTGGTCTACCTGGACTTCAGCAAGGCCTTTGACACCGTCCCCCACAGCAAACTGCTGGCTAAGCTGTCACCTTGAGGCTTGGACAACAGCAATCTGTGCTGGGTTAGGAGCTGGCTGGAGGGCCGAGCCCAGAGAGTGGTGGTGAATGGTGCCACATCCAGCTGGAGGCCAGTCACCAGTGGTGTCCCCCAGGGGTCAGTGCTGGGCCCTGTGCTCTTTAACATCTTCATTGATGATCTGGATGGGGGGATTGAGTCAGTCATCAGCAAGTTTGCAGATGACACCAAGTTGGGAGCAGATGTTGGTCAGTTAGAGCGCATAAGGGCTCTGCAGAGGGACCTCGACCGACTGGACAGATGGGCAGAGTCCAACAGGATGGCATTCAACAAGTCCAAGTGCCAGGTGCTGCACTTTGGCCACAACAACCCCATGCAGAGCTACAGGCTGGGGTCAGAGTGGCTGGAGAGCTCCCAAACAGAGAGGGACCTGGGGGTGCTGATCAACAGCTGCCTGAACATGAGCCAGCAGTGTGCCCAGGTGGCCAAGAAGGCCAATGGCATCCTGGCCTGCATTAGGAATAGTGTGGCCAGCAGGAGCAGGGAAGTCATTGTGCCCCTGTACTCTGCATTGGTTAGGCCATACCTTGAGTCCTGTGTCCAGTTCTGGGCCCCTCAGTTTAGGAAGAATATTGAGACACTTGAACGTGTCCAGAGAAGGGCAACAAGGCTGGGGAGAGGCCTTGAGCACAGCCCTGTGAGGAGAGGCTGAGGGAGCTGGGATTGTTTAGCCTGGAGAAGAGGAGGCTCAGGGGAGACCTCATTGCCCTCTACAACTACCTGAAAGGCGGTTGTAGCCAGGAAGGGGTTGGCCTCTTCTCCCAGGCAACCAGCACCAGAACAAGAGGACACAGTCTCAAGCTGTGCCAGGGGAAGTTTAGGCTGGAGGTGAGGAGAAAGTTCTTCACTGAGAGAGTCATTCGGCATTGGAATGTGCTGCCCAGGGAGGTGGTGGAGTCACCGTCCCTGGAGGTGTTCAAGAGGGGATTGGACGTGGCACTTGGTGCCATGGTCTAGTCATGGGTCTGTGGTGAGAGGTTGGACTTGATGATCCTCAAGGTCTCTTCCAACCTTGGCAGTACTGTGATACTGTAACTGTTTGGACTCACAGAATCATTTTGATTTGAAGAAACCTTCAGCATCATTGAGTCCAACTGTTAAGCCAACACTGCTGAGTCCACCATTAAACAATGTCCCTCAGTACCACATCTATTAAATACCCCCAGGTATTTAATATATATGCTTCTAATTACCTCCAGCTATTGAATATATGCTTTTAAATACCCCCAGGTATTGAATATATGCTTTTGAATACCCCCAGCTATTGAGTATATGCTTTTAAATACCTCCAGCTGATGAATATATGCTTTAAAATAGGCCCAGGTATTGAATGTATACTTTAAAATATCCACAGCTATTGAATATATGCTTTTAAATACCCACAGGCATTGAATAGATGCTTTTGAATACCCCCAGGTATTGAATATATAGAATAGACCAGTAAAATACCCCCAGGTATTGAATATATGCTTTAAAATACCCCCAGCTATTGAATATATGCTTTTGAATACCTCCAGCTATTGAGTATATGCCTTTGAATACCCCCAGCTATTGAATACATGCTTGAAAATACCTTCAGCTCTTGAATATATGCTTTTAAATACCTCCAGCTGTTGAATACATGCTTTTAAATACCCACAGCTATTGAATATATGCTTTTGAATACCTCCAGTTATTGAATATATGCTTTTAAATACCTCCAAGGAAGATGACTCTCCCACTTCCCTGGACAGTCTGTTCCAGGGCCTGACAACCCTTCTGGGGTAAAAAATTTTCTTAGCATCCAACCTAAACTTCCCCTGTTGCAGCTTGAGGCCATTTTCTCTTCTCTTCTATTCCTTGCTACTTAGAAGAGACCAACCCCCACCTCACTGCAAGTTCCCTTCAGGTAGATGTAAGGTCTTTCTTGAACCTCCTCCCCTCCAGGCTAAATGACCTCAACTGCTCCTCATGAGATGAGCTCTAGACCCTTCACCAGCTCTGTTGCCCTTCTTTGGACGTTCTCCAGCTCCTCAATGTCCTTGTAGTGAGCTGTTGTCCCAGACCTGGGCCTGGATTTCAGCATGCTGACTTCTCCACCAGGCTGACTCCTCCAGCCTTCCCATCCTCATGCTTCTGAGTGACCACCCTGCCACAAGAGACTTGCCCTGTTTCCACCAGCCCTTGTAGGGAAAGGGTTTTCAGAGCACAGACATTAGCCCCTGCCATGAGCTGAGGCAGAGGTGTGGGGAAGCTGTCCTGGCTCCAGGCACAACCTTCATAGAACCACAGAATTGTTAGGGTTGGAAGAGACCTCAAGGATCAGCCAGTTCCAACCCACTTGCCATGGCCAGGGACACCTCACACTACAGCAGGTTGCTCACAGCCATAGCCAGTCAGGCCTTCAAAACCTCCAGGGATGAGGCTTCCACCACCTCCCTGGGCAACCTGTGCCAGTGTCTCACCACCCTCATGAGGAACAACTTCTTCCTAACATCCAATCTGAATCTACCCATTTCTAGTTTTGCTCCATTCCCCCCAGGCCTTGGCCTTTGCCAGCCCTTTGGAGAACAAATAGAAAACCCAGTAAAGGCAGTAGGGAAAAAAAAGCCATGCAAGCTAGTTTGTGGTGGATTTGGGTTTGGGTTGGGGTTTTGTGGTGTTTTGTTGCTGTTTTAGTTGGTTGGCTGGGTTTTTTTCTTTTGGTTTGTTTGTTTGAATTATTTTTCTTTTTTTCTCCCCACAGAATCACAGAGGCAATTTCAGGAGCTGGAAGGGACCTCAAAAGCTCATCCAGTGCAACCCCCGCTGCCAGAGCAGGAGCACCTACACCAGACCACACAGGAACACATCCAGGTGAGTTCTGAATGTCTCCAGAGAGGGAGACTCCACAACCCCCCTGGGCAGCCTGTGCCAGTGTCCTGTCACCCTCACAGGGAAATAATTCTTCCTCATATTTATATGAAGCTTCCTTTGCCTCAACTTCTACCACTGCCTCTTGTGCTGTCACTGGACACCACCCAGCTGAGCCTAGCTCCATCCTCTCAGGACTCACCCTTTACATCTTTATAAACACTGATGAGGTCACCTCTCAGTCTCCTCCAAGTTACAGAGAATAGAATAGACCAGGTTGGAAGAGACCTTCAAGATCATCACGTCAAACCTATAACTCAACTCCACCTAATCAACTAAACCATGGCACCAAGCACCCTATCAAGTCTCCTCCTGAACACCTCCAATGATGATGACTCCACCACCTCCCCAGGCAGCCCATTCCAATGGGCAATCACTCTCTCTGTATAGAACTTCTTCCTAACCTCCAGCCTAAACCTCCCCTGGTGCAGCCTGAGGCTGTGTCCTCTTGTTCTGCTGCTGGTTGCCTGGGAGAAGAGACCAACCTCCCCCTGTCCACAACCTCCCTTAAGGTAGTTGTAGACAGCAAGAAGGTCTCCCCTGAGCCTCCTCTTCTCCAGGCTAAGCAACCCCAGCTCCCTCAGCCTCTCCTCACAGGGCTGTGTTCCAAGCCCCTCACCAACTTTGTTGCCCTTCTCTGGACACATTCCAGCAAGTCAACATCCCTCCTAAACTGAGGGTGCCCTCAGCTCCCTCAGTCTCTCCTCATACAGAAGATGCTCCACTCCCCTAATCATCCTCATGGCTCTGTGCTGGACTCCCTTAAGCAGCTCACTGTCTGTCTTGAACTGAGAGGCCCAGAATTGGACACAATATTCCAGATGCAGCCTCACCAGTGCAGAGGAGAGGGGCAGGAGAACCTCTCTTGACCTACTGGTCGCACCCCTTCTAACGCACCCCAGAATGGCATTGGCCTTCCTGGCCACAAGAGCACATTGCTGGCTCACAGTCATCCTTCCATCCACCAGGACCCCCAGGTCCCTTTCCCCTTCACTGCTCTCCAGCAGGTCAGTCCCCAGCCTATCCTGGTGCACGGAGTTGTTCCTTCCCAGGTGCAAGACTCTCCCCTTGCCCTTGTTGAACTTCATCAAATTTCTCCCTGCCCAGCTCTCAGCCTGTCCAAGCCTGGCTGAAAGGCAGCACAGCCCTCTGGTGTGACAGCCACTCCACCCAGCTTGGTGTCATCATTTAAACTTTAGTTGTTGTTGTTTTTTCTTGACACAACAAACAGTGGAGAATTTCATCCTTCCTCCTGGTAGGGCCTAAAAGAGAAGCCGATGAAAAGCCGCAGTTAGATTTGCTTCATCGGGCAACATAATACATCACTCAAAGGATAAGTTGCAAACAGTGGTCCTAATCTTATAAGATTAACCATAACCTCTGCCTCTCTTCCCTCCTCCCCCCTCCCCAGCATCCCAGCCACTCTGAAACAAAACAAATTCTGTCTCCTGGCCCAGTGATAAGTGATTCCTTTATCGACGTGATCTATCCAGCAGGGAAATGGATTTCCCTTTTTACGAGGTATGACAAGGTTTGGGAGGGAATGTTCCCATTACAAGGGGGTTTGATTGATTTGAGACGTGCCCCCCAGATAATTTATCAATAATAAATTCTCCTGAGCCTTGTTGAGGCAGGGCACTGTTTCTAAGTGGGTTAATGCTCCTCCGAGCAAGGATGTGTAATGCTTGGGAAAGCTGCTTCTACAGTCTGGTATCATTTCATGAGCAATGAGGAGGCTCAGGGGAGATCTTATTGCTCTCTGCAGCTACCTGAAAGGAGGTTGCAGACAGGTGTGGGTTGGTCTCTTCTCTCAGCCAACCAGAACTAGAACAAGAGGACACATCCTCAAGCTGTGCCAGGGGAGGTTTAGGCTGGAGGTGAGGAGAAAGTTCTTCCCAGCAAGAGAGATTGGCCATTGGAATGTGCTGCCCAGGGAGGTGGTGGAGTCACCATCCCTGGAGGTGTTCAAAAAAGGATTGGCTGTGGCATTTGAAGCCATGGTTTAGCTCTCAGGAGGTGTTATGTAATAAGTTGGATTTGATGATCTCTGAGGTCTTTTCCAACCCTGTTGATTCTATGATTTGTATGCCCCTCAGTTTGGCAAATACTCTTTGTTGTGGTTTTTTTTTCTCTTCACTTTCCCTTTAGGGAGGATTTGTCACAGTCTCACAGTACATTAGAGGTTAGATGGGACCTCCATCCAGTCCAACCCCCCTGCCAGAGCAGAAGAACCCATGGGAGTCTGCACAGGAATGCATCCAGGTGGGTTTGGAAAGTCTCCAGAGAAGGAGACTCCACAACCTCTCTGGGCAGCCTGCTCCAGGGCTCTGTCACCCTCAATTTAAAGAAGTTTCTCCTCGTGGTGAAGTGAAATCTTTTAAGTTCAAGTTTGAACCTGCTGTTTCTTATTACTGCACACCACCAAAAGACATGGACCTGTCGGAGTGGATTCAGGGGAGTGTCACAAAAATGATAAGGGGGATGGAATGCTTCTGCTGTGAGGACAGGCTAGGAGAGTTAGGGTTGTTTTAGCATGGAGAGAGCTTATTGCAGCCTCCCAGTGCTTACAGGGAGCCTATAAGAAAGATGAGGACAATCTTTCTATCAGAGCCTGTTGTTGCAGGGCAAGGGGTGATAGCTTTAAAGTGAAAGAAGAGAGATTTCTACTAAGTGTAAGGAAGAAGTTTTTTACACTGAGGATGGTGAAACACTGCCACAGATTGGCCAGAGAGGTGGTAGAAGCCTCATCCCTGGAAACATTAGAGGTCAGGTTGGACAGGGCTCTGAGCAACCTGATCTAGTTGAAGATGCCCCTGCTTTTATTTCAGGGGGTATGGACTAGAGGATTTTTAAGGGTCCCTTCCAACCCACACCATCCTATGATCAGGGCCACAGGGTCCCCAAAACAGCCAGCCCTTGGTGCCACAGGACATGGCTTGTCACCTCCTCTGCTGGTTTTGGAGGGACAGCCTCTTGCACACATACCTCACATTGCTGTGTGTGCAGCCCCTCTGCCTCAGGCTCCTTGCTGCTCTCCAGCCAGGCTGTGACCACAGCCTGGGACTCACAGCAGTCCAGAATCACTTTTCATAATTGCAGCCATTCCAGTGGAGATTGCAGCAACTTCCATGGCAGGAAATTGTCAGGATTTTGGAAATGTGAGACAGAATCAAGTGGAAAAGAAGAAAACTTTTACCTCTCCTTCTCTCTCCCTCTCCTCTCTCTCCCTCTCCTCTCTCTCCCTCTCCTCTCTCTCCCTCTCCTCTCTCTCCCTCTCCTCTCTCTCCCTCTCCTCTCTCTCCCTCTCCTCTCTCTCCCTCTCCTCTCTCTCCCTCTCCTCTCTCTCCCTCTCCTCTCTCTCCCTCTCCTCTCTCTCCCTCTCCTCTCTCTCCCTCTCCTCCTTCTCCTCTCTCTCCCTCTCTCTCCCTCTCTCTCCCTCTCTCTCCCTCTCTCTCCCTCTCTCTCCCTCTCTCTCCCTCTCTCTCCCTCTCTCTCCCTCTCTCTCCCTCTCTCTCCCTCTCTCTCCCTCTCTCTCCCTCTCTCTCCCTCTCTCTCCCTCTCTCTCCCTCTCTCTCCTCTCTTATTTTTTCTTTCTCTTTCCTCTTTCCCTCCCTTCTTCCTTTCCCCCTTCTTCCTTTCCCCCTTTCTTCCCTTCTTTCTCTCTGTCTTTCTTTTTCACTTTCTTGGCTTTCTTATTCCACAACCTTAACGTTGAAGTAGCTTTGTCCCTTCGATTACACCCAAAGACAGCCCGTGCAAAGCAAGCAGAGCTTTGCTCCAGAGTGTCCCAGTGTGGACTTGCAAAGCAGTTTATTGTCTTTAAGACACAGTGGCTTGCTTCTCAACCGATATGCCAGAGGCTGAACGAGCTCGATCGAAAGAGCAGAGCATTTGAAATGGATCTTTTACATTAGCAGCAATCTCATTTATTTTAGTTTAGGGCTTTCAGATAGTTTTTCAAAGTTAAGCTGGACCCACTGTGTAAGAATGAGTGTTTCATTAATTTTTATAAGAGTTATAAGAAGCACATGTTTGAAAGCTCCACTTCTGTGCCACGGTGGAGTAGACTTTGGATGTATTTATTTACATAATGGGCCACATAAAACAGCAAATTTCATATGGAAAAATATACCAATACCAAGCAAGGGTTACCACAAAGGTTTGAATAAATAAATAAACATATAGGATTTAATGGTATGGGGTGAAAAGGAACAGGGAGATTTCAAAAACTGAAAGGAGAGGATGTAACTCTTTTTGTTGTTGCGTGCTTTAAGAGCTCAGAGTGAGCACATTTCCACCCCTGTCACAAAGCACAGCAGCCTGCAGGAAACTTTCATGAGGAATCATGACATGGAATGTTCTGCATTTCAAAAGAATTGAGATGTCTCACTTGGGGAAAGCAGAGCTTCACAGAATCCACCAGGTTGGATGAGACCTTCAAGATCATCCAGTCCAAGCTATCACCCAGCCCTAGCCAATCAAACAGACCATGGCACCAAATGCCTCATCCCGAGAAGGTGGTGGAGTCACCATCACTGGAGGTGTTCGGGAGGAGACTTGATAGGGTGCTTGGTGCCATGGGTTAGTTGATTAGGTGGTGTTGGATGATAGGTTGGACACGATGATCTTGACGGTCTCTTCCAACCTGGTCTATTCTATTCTATTCTATTCTATTCTATTCTATTCTATTCTATTCTATTCTATTCTATTCTATTCTATTCTACTCTACTCACTCTACTCTACTCTACTCTACTCTACTCTACTCTACTCTACTCTACTCTACTCTACTCTACTCTACTCTACTCTACTCTACTCTACTCTACTCTATCCAGGCTTTTCTTAAACACCTCCAGTGATGATGACTCCACCACCTCCCTGGGCAGCACATTCCAATGGCCAATCTCTCTCTCTGTGAAGAACTTCTTTCTAAGATCAAGCCTAAACTTCCCCTGACACAGCTTGAGACTGTGTCCTCTTGTTCTGGTGCTGCTTGCGTGGGAGAAGAGACCAACCCCCACCTGGCTACAACCTCCCTTCAGGGAGTTGTAGACACCAAGAAGGTCTCCCCTGAGCCTCCTCTTCTCCAGGCTAAGTAACCCCAGCTCCCTCAGCCTCTCCTCATACGGCTTGTGCTTGTGGCAGAAAGGTGAGTAGCATTATTTGGGCTTTGATGTTCTGCTCACTTGTGGTTGAGCTTACATTTTGTTGACATAGTATACTATAGATATAGATATACAGGTAGGTAGGTAGATATAGTGATAGAGATAGTGATAGTGATAGAAATAGTGATAGAGATGGAGATCTTAGAATCAAGAAGGTTGGAAAAGACCTCAGAGATCATCAAGTCCAACTTATCACCCAACACCTCATGACTAACTAAACCATGGCACCAAGTGCCACATCCAATCTCCTCTTGAACACCTCCAGGGATGGTGACTCCACCACCTCCCTGGGCAGCACATTCCAATGGCAATGACTTTCTCCTCACCTCCAGCCTAAACTTCCCCTGGCACAGCTTGAGACTGTGTCCTCTTGTTCTATTGATCAGATGGTGTTGGGTGATAGGTTGGACTCAACAATCTCAAAGGTCTTTCCCAACCTACTTAATTCTGTATTCTGGGAGAAGAGACCAACCCCCACCTGGCTACAACCTCCCTTCAGGGAGTTATAAAGAGCAAGAAGGTCTCTTAGTTGTGTAGGTGGGTTGGATTGGTTGATGGGTTGGATGTGATGATCTTGAAGGTCTCTTCCAACCTGGTCTGGTCCATTCCATTCCATTCCATTCCATTCCATTCCATTCCATTCCATTCCATTCCATTCCATTCCATTCCATTCCATTCCATTCCATTCTATTCTCCCCTCAGCCTCCTCTTCTCCAGGCTAAGCAACCCCAGCTCCCTCAGCCTCTCCTCACAGGGCTGTGCTCCAGACCCCTCCCCAGCCTCCTTGCCCTTCTCTGGGGCACGTTCAAGTATCTCAATGTCCTTTTTAAACTGAGGGGCATAGAGATGATAAAGATAGAGGTAGATATAGCAATAGAGATATAACATATAGAATAAACATTTTCCTACAACATAGCACTAAATGGAAGGCACACAACCACAAATGTTTTGACAAGATCCAAACAAGAGTTGACCCAAAACAACCAGCCCTCTTCTGGTGATGAATGAGGTGAAACAGCTTAGGTCTTGGCAATAAGTTGCACTTTATTTTTTCTTTTTTCCTGAAAGACAAGAACCCAAACCAACAACCAACCCAACTTTCCAACATTCTACCAGCTCCAGTTACCACCAGTCCCACTGCAAAATGGTCACAGCTCATAAATAAACTACCACCGGCACATCGTGCCACCAGAATGAAATCAACGGCCGCTGCGGCCTCCATTGGTCTCGAGGAGAAGGCTGCAGAAATCCTCCAACTGCAATTTGTTTTCACAGGTTTTTCAGAGCTTAGAAACTGTAAGCCTGGCCTTAGCAGGAATTTGAATTACCATCTAAACTAATTTATCCAAGATGCACTCCAGAGATTTCTTTTTTTCCCCCCTGCATATAAAAGACATATGGGTTGGGTTTGGGGGGTGGGTTTCTTTCCCTTGCTCTGCCTTGACTGAAGAGCTGTTGTTTCTGCAGGCAATGTATTTTTGTAGGCTGCTTGCTTTAACCTGAGGTTTGCAGCAAAGGTGCAAGTTTGTACATCAGGTGTTTTATTTCTTTTTCTTTTAACTTGAGGCAAGCACAAGTGATTAATTTACTCATTTTCTTTTTTTAACTCTTAGTGCTGGGACCACACCACTAAGAGCAACATAAATGTGGGTTTCAAAAAGCCTATGAGATTGGACTGCTTGGGGCCAAGACTTATTGGACCTACTACAGAGCCTCAAGCAATTAGCCTTGGAAAACCATTAAGCTGCTGCCAATAGTAGATCAGGAAAGCAGCAGAATCCTCCTTGCCCCACTGCTTCCTCAGCCAGTAACAACTCAAGGCTGTGGATTCTCCAGGAAAGCCTCTTTTACAGAATACAGAATTAACCAGGTTGGAAAAGACCTTTGAGATCATTGAGTCCAACCTATCACCCAACACCATCTAATCACAGAATCAATAAGGTTGGAAGAGACCTCAAAGATCACCAAGTCCAACCTGTCACCCAAGACCTCATGACTACTAAACCATGGCACCAAGTCAACTCAACCATGGCACTAAGTGCCTCATCCAGGCTCTCTTTAAACACTTCTAGTGATGGTGACTCTATTACCACTCTGGGCAGCACATTCTCTCCTGACTTCTCCCTGCAGAATGCTGTGTCCTGCTCTGGGAAGGCAGGACACATCAATTAGGCTCCAAAAAGCCTGTGAGATTGGACTGCTTGGGGCCAAAACCTATTGGACCTACTACAGAGCCTCAAGCAATTAGCCTTGAAAAACCATTAAGCTGAAGCCAAAAGTAGATCAGGAAAGCAGCAGAATCCTCCTTGCCCCACTGCTTCCTCAGCCAGTAACAACTCTCCTGACTTCTCCCTGCAGAATGTGGTGTCCTGCTCTGGCAAGGCATGCATTCCTGGAAGAGCTGAGGTCCTGGGAATGTCAAAAGCTCTTGAAAACAGGTCCAGCTTCCACTTTGCCAGACACTATGGCAAAGGCTCCTGTGAGAGCTAATTTTGGATAATGAGCAATCAGCAGGGGCAGAACATCTTGTAAGTATCTACAGCTGAACCCTCTTAAGAGAGCAAGATTGGGATCACCCAAAGCTTTTCTCAGGGGTGTTAATATGGTGATTAAAGTTTACAAGGGGCCTGTGGTTTTATTTTTGTCTTGTCACATGCAAGGGCAGCTGAGGCAGGAAATCTGCCTTAATGCATCAGTGCTGAAGAGGCATAGGGCTGCTTGGTCACTTATGTGTGGAATGCAAGCCCTGCTTCTGGAGCAATAACTGCTAAATACATTCAGTCATGATGGCTGCAGGGATGGTGTCAGGCAAAGATGTGGCAGAAGGCTAAGAAGGCTTCTTTGCATGACTGGGCTTACACTGGAACATCTGCTTTAGTTTGTCAGAGTATCTTGAAGTAGAAACCTTCTGCTGTGAAGTAGATAACTTCAGGAATGTTTGTAAGGTGCAGATGTGCCCCCAGGGATCAGTGCTGGGCCCCATCCCGTGCAATATCTTTAGTGATGATCTGGACAATGGGATTGAGTCCATCATCAGTGAATTTGCAGATGATACCAAGCTGGGGGCAGGAGTTGATCTGTATAGAGGGTAGGAGAGCTCAGGAGTGCGGCCAGGCAGAATGGGACCTGGGGGTACTGATGGCTGAACATGAGCCAGCAGTGTGCCCAGGTGGCCAAGAAGGCCAATGGCATCTTAGCCTGCATCAGGAATAGTGTGGCCACCAGGAACAGGGAAGTCATTCTGCCCTGGACTCAGCACTGGTCAGGCCACACCTTGAGTCCTGTGTCCAGTTCTGGGCTCCTCAGTTTAGGAGAGATGTTGAGATGCTGGAACATGTCCACATAAGGGCAGTGAGGCTGGGGAGGAGGCTGGAGCACAGCCCTGTGAGGAGAGGCTGAGGCAGCTGGGGTTGCTTAGCCTGGAGAAAAGGAGGCTCAGGGGAGACCTTATTGCCATCTATACCTACCTGAAGGGAGGTTGTAGCCAGGTGGGGGTTGGTCTCTTCTCCCAGGCACCCAGTACCAGAACAAGAGGACACAGTGTCAAGCTGTGCTGGGGAGGTTTATACTGGAGGTGAGGAAGAAGTTCTTCCCAGCAAGAGATATTGGCCATTGGAATGTGCTGCCCAGGGAGGTGGTGGAGTCACCATCACTGGAGGTGTTTAGGAAGAGCCTGGTTGAGGCACTTGGTGCCATGGTTTAGTTGATTAGCTGGTGTTGGGTGATAGGTTGGACTGGATGATCTCAGAGGTATTTTCCAACCTATCCTATCCTATCCTATCCTATCCTATCCTATCCTATCCTATCCTATCCTATCCTATCCTATCCTATGTCACTGTCAGATGCACCTGTTGACAGCTGGCACTGTCTCCTGGCAGCATTGTATGCCAGTAGATCCTCTCATGTTCTGTCAGGTACACTTCCTTCCCTCCCCCCCTGCCAAAAGCCAATGTGAAGCCTCCTCCTTAAGCTGTGTAAGGCTTTTTTTGGGAGGATGGATTTGAAGTGTCAGCTTTTGGAAAGTGACCTACTGAACTAAACTTTTAGATTAAGATTGGATGTTAGGAAGAAGTTGTTCCCCATGAGGGTGGTGAGAGACTGGCACAGGTTGCCCAGGGAGGTGGTGGAAGCCTCATCCCTGGAGGTTTTTGCAGCCAGGCTGGCTGTGGCTGTGAGCAAGCTGCTGCAGTGTGAGGTGTCCCTGGCCATGGCAGGGGGGTTGGAGCTGGCTGATCCTTGAGGTCCCTTCCAACCCTGACAATTCTGTGATTCTGTATAGGGTTGTTTCTTCCACTTGCTGCCTCTGTTCTTTCTCACCTTCATATTTAGAAGACTGCCTTGAACAGATAGGATCCTCAGTGAGTCTTATCATGGTCAGAGCTTGCTGCTCTGGCATAGATTTGAATGTGAAGCTTTGTAGACATATGATCCCCAAACATCTTTGGAAGCCATGTTTACCACCACCAGCCTGCCTGCAATTGTGGTCAGATTTATGCTTCCTTTCATTTCCATTTTTAGAAGCTGCATCCCTTCAATGTAATCAAAAGTTAACTTAATTTAGTCTCATTTTAAAAGGCTTGTGTGAACAATTTTCTTTGTTTTGGATTATGGGCTTTGGGTATTGAGCAAAAAAGCTGAGGACCACTGAAGGCTTCATGGTGATGAAGAGAGATATTTTCACTTTTCTCTCTTCAGAGCACTGGAAGCTAAGTTACCTATTTCAGAAGCAATCAGTCGGTTTTTCAGTGGGGTTTTGTTGTTGGTTGTGTGTGTGTTGTGCTGGCTGGTTTGTTTGTTGGTCTCTTCTCCCAGGCAGCCAGCACCAGAACAAGAGGACACAGTCTCAGGCTGCACCAGGGGAGGTTTAGGCTGGAGGTTAGGAATAAGTTCTACACAGAGGGAGTGATTGCCCATTGGAATGGGCTGCCTGGGGAGGTGGTGGAGTCACCATCATTGGAGGGGTTCAGGAGGAGACTTGATGGGGTGCTTGGTGCCATGGTTGAGTTGGTTGGGTGATGTTGGATGATAGGTTGGTCTGGATGATCTTGAAGGTCTCTTCCAACCTGGTCTGGTCTATTCTATTCTATTCTATTCTAGGCAATAGCAATTTTTCTTTCAGGACCTTGGCCATTGGAATGTGCTGCCCAGGGTGGTGCTGTAGTCACTTTCCCTGGAGGTGTTCAAGAGGGGATTGGATGTGGCACTTGGAGCTATGGTTTTGTTAGTCATGAGGTGTTGGGTGACAGCTTGGACTTGATGATCTCTGAGGACTTTTCCAACCTTATTGATTCTATGATTTTGTGACCTGCAAGGATGGGTGTTGTAGCCAGAAGGGATGCAGGAACACAGAGCAGGTGTCCCAGCTGCAGGGCTAGGACATGCTTGGGGCAAGTTTTCTCTAGTCTGATCTGTATAAGGCACCTAGATTTGGGGGAAACTGCCACTCACCTGCATGTGGAGCAGTTGAGGAGAGGTATTTGTTTGATATCTGCCTTGTTGATATATATTTCATAGAGTGGAAAAAAACTGCAGAAACCACTGAAAGATATTTTCTGTCTGAATAGAATAGATTAGAATAGAAAAGAATTAACCAGGTTGGAAAAGACCTTCAAGATGAGTCCAACCTATCACCCCACACCATCTCATCAACTAAACCATGGCATCAAGTGCCTCAGCCAGGCTCCTCTTAAACACCTCCAGGCATGGTGACTCCACCACCTCCCTGGGCAGCACATTCCAATGGCAAATCTCTGTTTATGGGAAGAATTTCTTCCTAACATCCAGCCTAAACCTCCCCTGGCACAGCTTGAGACTGTGTCCTCTTGTTCTGGTGCTGGGTGCCTGGGGGAAGAGACCAACCCCCACCTAGCTACAACCTCCCTTCAGGGTGTTGTAGAGAGCAATAAGGTCTCCCCTGAGCCTCCTCTTCTCCAGGCTAAGCAACCCCAGCTCCCTCAGCCTCTCCTCACAGGGCTGTGCTCCAGACCCCTCCCCAACTTTGTTGCCCTTCTCTGGACACATTCAAGCGTCTCAATGTCCTTCTTAAACTGGGGAGCCCAGAACTGCACACAGTACTCAAGGTGTGGCCTAACCAGTGCTGAGTCCAGGGCACAATGACTTCCCTGCTCCTGGTGGCCACACTATTCCTGATGCAGGCCAGGAAGCCATTGGCCTTCTTGGCCACCTGGGCACACTGCTGGCTCATGTTCAGTTGCTGTCAACCGCTACCCCCAGGCATCTCTCCAGCCACTCTGGCCACATCAATTGATGGTTTTAATTTAAGTCATTCCAATGTGCTCAAGTAACAGATTAGATACCAAAAGATGCTGTCTCAAAATCCCTTGGTGAACCACTTGGTGAGGAGCTAAGTGTGTTGTACACATTGCCTGGCTCTAGGCACTTGTGAGATGGCCAACCTTGATTTGGTTGTTCACCCAGAGAGGGCCATGCCCTGTTTGATGTTGATCCTGGGGCACCACACCTGGGTTTCAGCTGCTGCTCACTTAGCCTGGGTCTCGCATACTTTTGTATCATGTCTTCCAGCCTTGCGCCAGTGCCCCACATCTCTGAGGGTGGTGTCACATTACTGGATGGGTGCTTGGTGCCATGGTTTAGTTGATGAGATGGTGTTGGGTGATAGGTTGGACTAGATAATCTCAACGGTCTCTTCCAACCTGGTTAATTTTCTATTCTATTCTATTCTATTCTATTCTATTCTATTCTATTCTATTCTATTCTATTCTATTCTATTCTATTCTATTCTATTCTATTCTATTCTATTCTATTCTATTCTTTCTATTCTATTCTATTCTATTCTATTCTATTCTATTCTATTCTATTCTATTCTATTCTATTCTATTCTATTCTCTCCGAGGGTGGCATTCTATCTCCGATGGTGGCATTCCATCTTCGAGGGTGACATCGCATCTCTGAGGGTGGTATCCCATCTTTGAAGGTGGCATCCCATCTCTGAGGGTGGCATCACATCATCTTTGAGGCAAGGCTTCTGTGGGCAGGACTGCAAATAAATAGGAAAGCAGCAAACTGGAAATAATCTGTTATGCTGTTTGTCCCAAAGTGGTTTGCAGCTGTAAATATGTAGTTTTTTCTCGACTAACTGCTGAAATTCTGGGTGTAAACACAGCCTGATGTGAGGCAGAAGAAAAGCAATCAAGAAGCTCAGTTTGGTAAACAGTTTCAGCAGATGTTCTTGAGGAACTGCTGAGACAGGCTCCGTGCTCAGATCTGGGCTGAGTCACGGGGATGGGTGTGCTTGGATGTGCTGCTGAGATCAGAGAGGACAGGGACCAAGGAGGGACAATGTCATTTGTTGGTCACAGAAAAGAAGCCCCTGTACTCAGCACTGGTTAGGCCACACCTTGAGTTCTGTGTCCAGTTCTGGGCTCCTCAGTTTAAGAAGGACATTGAGACACTTGAATGTGTCCAGAAAAGGGCAATGAGGCTGGGGAGGGGTCTGGAGCACAGCCCTCTGAGGAGAGGCTGAGGGAGCTCTGGGGTTGCTTAGCCTGGAGAAGAGGAGGCTCAGGGGAGACCTTCTTGATCTCTACAACTACCTGAAGGGAGGTTGTATCCAGATGGGGGTTAGTCTCTTCTCCCAGGCAAGCAGTACCAAAACAAGAGGACACAGTCTCAGGCTGTGCCAGGGGAGGTTTAGGCTGGATGTTAGGAAGAAATTCTTCCCATCAAGAGAGATTTGCCATTGGAATGTGCTGCCTAGGGAGGTGGTGGAGTCCCCATCACTGGAGGTGTTCAGAAAGGATTGGATGTGGCACTTGAAGCCATGGCTTAGTCATGAGGTGTTGGGTGATAGGTAGGACTTGATGATCTCTGAGGTCTTTTCCAACCTTATTGATTCTTTGATTCTATGATTCAAACATTCATGAGACATCAGCTCAAGCGTTGAGCTACCTCCATGATTTGGTAGTAAGACTTCAGGACAAGGTCTGAGTTTCTCTTGCTCTGTGCCCGCAATGCCAGCTCTCATTTTACTTCCCCAGTGGTCTCATTGGTAAAGGCTCTGCCCCATATATTCCTTGCAAGGGTGAGATTTTTATTTGCCTTTGTCCTTTTGCTACTCCACACCAAAGATCAATCAGTGACAAAAGGAAGGGGTCTGGTTTCTAGGATGGATTGACTTTAGATTAACTTTTGATGTCAGTGACCAGTATCTTGTTCACCATGTTCAGTGTGGGCAAAGTCAATTCCTCATGTGTTTCTTCTCCCTGCATTGTCCTCAGTGATGCTCTGTACTCAATGCAGCAAGCTGCTGCTACCTGGTGCTCAGAAAGTGTCACTCTCCTTCTGATCTGACCTATCTGCAATGGACAGAAGTTATTTACCAGCATGTGCTGAGAGGCAACTGGGTGGAAAACAGCTCTGCAGAGAAGAGCCAAGGAGTGCTGCTAGACAACCAGCTGGCTGCGAGCCAGCAATGCACACTGGTGGCAAAGAAGCATCCAGAGCTGAATTAGAAGGTTGACAGAGGTGATCCTTCCCCTCTGCACAGCACTGATGAGGCATCAGGTGGAGTTCTGGATTCAGTTTTGGGCTCCCCAGTGAAAGAGAGGCATGGATATATGGGGCAGACTTCAGCAAAGGGCTGCACAGGTGGTGAAGATGCTGGAGCACTTCTCATATGAGGAAAGGTTGAGAGAGGTAGGGCTGTGCAGCCTGGAGAAAAGCTGGCTTGAGGGCTTTCACTGATGTGCATAAAGACCTGGCAGGAGAAAATGAAAATGACAGAGCCAGGCTCTTTCCGGTGGTGCCCAGTGACAGGACCAGAGGCAAAGGGCAAGCACTGAAACATTGGGAGTTTCCTCTGAACATCAGGAAATGCTCTTTTACTGTGGGAACACTGAGCACTGGCACAGGTCAACCAGAGAGGTTGTGGAGTCTCTGTCTTTGGAGGGATGCAAAGCCCAGTTGTGGAGTCTCTGTCTTTAGAGGTATGCAAAGCCCAGTTGAGGAGTCTCTGTCTTTAGAGGGATGCAAAGTCCAGTTGTGGAGTCTCTGTCTTTGGAGGTATGCAAAGACCAACTGGATACAATCCTGGGCAGCTTGTGCTAGGTGACCCTGCTTGAGGTGCAGGAGCTGACCTCCCCAGCTTTCTTCTAGCCCCCTTCAGATACTGGAAGGCCACAATTAGGTCTCCTCAGAGCCTTCTCCAGACTGAACAAGCCCAGATCCCTCAGTCTGTCCTCATAGCAGAGCAGCTCCAGCCCTCTGCTCATCCTCGTGTCCCTTCTCTGGACACCTTCCAGCATCTCCAGATCTTTTCTAGAATAGAGGTTGCAGAACTGGACACAGAGCTCCAGGTGGGGTCTCAGCAGAGTGGAATGGAGGGGGAGAATCACCTTCCTGGCCCTGCTGGCTCTGCTTCTCTTGCTGCAGCCCAGGCTCTGCTTGGCTCTCTGGGCTGCAGGTGCTCACTGCTGGCTCCTGTTGAGCTTCTCCTCCACCAGCACCCCCAGGTCCTTTTCTTCAGGGCTGCTCTCAAGCCAGTCCCTGCCCAGCCTGTATTGGTGCTTCCTTTAGTTTAAACCATCACTCCTTGTCCTTATTTGCTCCACAGCAAAGCTTTGCATGTTCCAAACCCACTCTCAGATTTAAAAGATCCGTTGGCTCCCTCAAGCTCAGCCCCAGGGTTTAAATGCCTGAGAGGCTCTCTGCAGCTGAAAGGGCTTGGTTATGACAGGTTCTGGATGTATTCATCTCATATAAAATGCCTAGAAATGTCCAGAAATCCCCAGCAGCTCTTGGTAAAAAGAAAGTTTGTGGCATCTTTTAAATCTGAGAGTGGGTTTGTAACGTGAAGAGCTTTGCTGTGGAGCGCTCGTGGAGCCACGCACTTCAAACACCCTTGTGATCTGCAGCTCTGAAGCATGAAGCATGCTCCATATGTTTTTGAGTCCCTGTGTGATAGCCACAAACACCAACACTTATTAATGACCTCAAATGGCTTGTAGTAAAAGCAGGAAAAGTGAACCCAGAGAAAGCCAACCATTAACTTCAGAAGCAAGGAAAGCTTTTGAAGTTGAACGTTTTCTAGCTAGGGAACTTCATCAACTCCTTATTATTTACAGTTTGCTCTCCAAATGTGATGGCAGTAAAAGGACAGAGCAGATGGAAAGAGAGTGATTTGGTTTTTTTTCCCTTGCCTGCTCCTTGGACCTGTGATTACAAACACATGACTACATGGCACACAGAAGTGACAGGGTTAGCAAGAGCACTATGCTGAAAGGAGATCACCGCTCATACAGCTCCATGAGATGACAACACTTGCAAGGAACTAGCCCTGCAGCAGGGTTTTAAAAGCCAACACTTGTAGAAAGGAAGCAGCACAGCAAATCCTTCCTTTCTGTGACCGCAAATGAGTTGTTTTGATATCACAAAACGAAGTGCGTGATGCTTGCATTTAAAGAGCAGAGAGGCCAAAATAAATAGCATACTTGGCCTAAAGTGTGCTGCCTGTGAACAGAAATCCAAATGCTTGAAAGAGAGTTTTAAAGAAGCCTAAAAAAAAATTCAAATAAAATATTTTTCAAGTATTTCTTTAAAAAAAAAAAAAAAAAAGGTTCAACTATGTCAGAATGTATTAAAGAAACAACAGCAAATCATTATCTAAGCTGATAGAATAGAGTGGAGTGGATTAGAGTGGAGTGGATTAGAATGGAGTGGAGTGAAGTAGAGTAGAGTGGAGTGGAGTAGAGTGGAGTGGAGTGGAGTAGAGTAGAGTAGAGTGGAGTGAAGTAGAGTGGAGCGAAGTAGAGTGGAGTGGAGTAGAGCGGAGTGAAGTAGAGTGGAGTAGAGTAGAGTGGAGTAGAGTGGAGTAGAGTAGAGTGGAGTAGAGTGGAGTGAAGTAGAGTGGAGTAGAGTAGAGTGGAGTGGAGTGAAGTAGAGTGGAGTAGAGTAGAGTGGATTGGAGTGGAGTGGAGTAGAGTGGAGTGGAGTAGAGTAGAGTGGAGTAGAGTGGAGTGGAGTAGAGTAGAGTGGAGTGAAGTAGAGTGGAGTGAAGTAGAGTGGAGTAGAGTAGAGTGGAGTGGAGTGAAGTAGAGTGGAGTAGAGTAGAGTGGAGTGGAGTGAAGTAGAGTGGAGTAGAGTAGAGTGGATTGGAGTGGAGTGGAGTACAGTGGAGTGAAGTAGAGTGGAGTAGAGTAGAGTGGAGTGGAGTGAAGTAGAGTGGAGTAGAGTAGAGTGGATTGGAGTAGAGTAGAGTGGAGTAGAGTAGAGTGGAGTGAAGTAGAGTGGAGTAGAGTAGAGTGGAGTAGAGTGGAGTGGAGTAGAGTAGAGTGGAGTGAAGTAGAGTGGAGTGGAGTAGAGTAGAGTGGAGTGAAGTAGAGTGGAGTGAAGTAGAGTGGAGTAGAGTAGAGTGGAGTGGAGTGAAGTAGAGTGGAGTAGAGTAGAGTGGAGTGGAGTGAAGTAGAGTGGAGTAGAGTAGAGTGGAGTGGAGTGAAGTAGAGTGGAGTAGAGTAGAGTGGATTGGAGTGGAGTGGAGTAGAGTGGAGTGAAGTAGAGTGGAGTAGAGTAGAGTGGAGTAGAGTAGAGTGGAGTGGAGTAGAGTAGAGTGGGGTGAAATAGAGTGGAGTAGAGTAGAGTGGAGTAGAGTAGAGTGGAGTGAAATAGAGTGGAGTAGAGTGGAGTGGAGTGGAATTGAATTAATCAGGTTGGAAAAGACCTTCAAGATCATCGAGTCCAACCTATCACCCAACACCATCTCATCAACTAAACCATGGCAACAAGTGCCTCATCCAGGCTCTTCCTAAACACTTCCAGGGATGGTGACTCCACCACCTCCCTGGGCAGCACATTCCAATGGCCAAGCTCTCTTTCTATGAAGAACTTCTGCCTAACATCCAGCCTAAGCCTCCCCTGGCACAGCTTGAGGTTGTGTCCTCATGTTCTGGTGCTGGTTGCTTGGAAGGAAAGACCAACACCCATCTGGCTACAGCCTCCCTTCAGGTACTTGTAGAGAGCAATAAGGTCTTCCCTGAGCCTCCTCATCTCAAATGAAATCCCAGGAATTGTAGCAGGTTTCACAGACTTCTTGCTGGATAATCTGCATTCATTTGCAGGAAGGGCAGAATTAATACCTGCTGTAATCATAGAATGGCTTAGGTTGGAAGAGACTTTGGAGATAGGTTGGACTTGATGATCTCTGAGGTCTTTTCCAACCTGGTTGATTCTGTGATTCTGATATCTGCTCCAACCTCCCTGCCACAGCCACCTCTCAACTGGACTTGGCTGCTGAAGAGTTGGACTGGATGATCTTTTGAGGTGCCATCCAACCCCTAACATTCTTTGACTGTAGGTACAGAGATGACCACATCCTGTAATCTCTGTGACCACAGCCCCAAGGAAACTCAGTCAGGGATCCTGTGGCACTTAGGGTGATCACAGAATCACAGAATTGTCAGGGTTGGAAGGGACCTCAAGGATCAGCCAGTTCCAAACCCCCTGCCATGGCCAGGGACACCTCGCACTACAGCAGCTTGCTCACAGCCACATCCAGCCTGGCTGCAAAAACCTCCAGGGATGAGGCTTCCACCACCTCCCTGGGCAACCTGTGCCAGTGTCTCACCACCCTCGTGGGGAACAACTTCTTCCTGACATCCAATCTGAATCTACCCATTTCTAGGTTTCCTCCATTCCCCCTGTGAAATGCAGAGACAATCTCGTCGCCTGCCTGAGAGAAAAACTGCAGCCTGAACACACATCACATACCTTGCCATGCAGACAGCTGAAGAAAAGGGCTCACAGCAGTGCTCATGTACCCAACACCCTCCTGCCCCTTGGCATTGGTAGTACCCTAGTGGGGTGCAATGGGGTGCAGAAGGGTGTAGTGGGGCATCTGCCTGGACAGGTGTTGATTTCTCACTCCTAAGGCAGCAGTCATGATACTCTACTGCTAGTGTTGCCCATAAGCTAGTATTTGTGTTATACTAACAGCCTGATTTTAGCACCAAGGCACCTGAGAAAGATCAAGGTGAAGTTAAGACCACCATTCATTACAAGAAACTCACCATGCAGGCTTGGGGAATCAGAACCTTTGGAACCTTTGAAAGTTACCTAGTCCAACCCCTCTGCAGTGAGCAGGGACATCTTCAACTAGATCAGGTTGCTCGGAGCCCTGTTCAACCTGACCTGGAATGGGGCTTGCAGGGATGGGGGATCTACCACCTCTTTGGGCAACATGAGCCAGTGTTTCACCACCCTCACAGAGTCAAAAATCTCTTCCTGGTATCTAGTCTGCATTTCCCTTCCTTTAGTTTAAACCATTACTCCTTGTCCTGTGGCAACAAGCCCTTCTAAAACAACTGAGCCCATATTTCCTATAGGCCCCCTTGAAATACCAAAAGGTCACAATAGGGTTTTCTCTTCAACCTGAACAAGCTGTCCTCACATCAGAGGCATTCCTCCCCCTTATTTTCTTGGCTTCTTCTGAACCTGCTCCAACAAGTCCACATCTTTCCTGTGCTGTGGCCTCCAGCACTGGGGTCTCACCAGTCAGGAGTGCAGCAACAGAATTCCCACCCTTGACCACGCTTCATTTGATGCAGCTCAGGTTATGGTTGGCCTTCTGGGCTGTGAGCACACACTGCCAGCTCATGGCCAGCTTTTCACCCACCAAAGCTCCCAATCTCTTCATCTTCCAGCCTGTATGGATCCCAGGCAACCAGCACCAGAACAAGAGGACACATCCTCAAGCTGTGCCAGGGGAGGTTTAGGCTGGAGGTGAGGAGAAAGTTCTTCCCAGCAAGAGAGATTGGCCATTGGAATGTGCTGCCCAGGGAGGTGGTGGAGTCCCCATCTCTCGAGGTGTTCAAAAAAGGATTGGCTGTGGCATTTGAAGCCATGGCTTAGCTCTCAGGAGGTGTTATGTAATAAGTTGGATTTGATGATCTCTGAGGTCTTTTCCAACCTTACTGATTCTATGATTCCAAAATGCAGGTTGTCAGCTGGTACCTGTATTTCCTTATTGACATCCACATGGATGCTTCAAGGGAAATAAGCTGCCCATACCCCAAGGCTCTGCTGCCCTGCTTTTTGGGAGGGGTGGGGATGGAATGGGTTCTGCTGGTGCTTTCTGAGTTGTTCTCCTGTTTGCTTTTGTGGTTTCCATGGCCACATCCTCCAAAAAATGCACACAACAGAGCAAGCAGCCTGCCCTTGGAAGCCATTTATTTTCTTTCCATATGCACATCCCAACGCTCTTTAATGTAAATAGAGTAGGTAGGGAAGATAGCTGTGAAGGGAGAATGCTGTGTTTAAAAACCATTGGAGACAGCAAAGTTCTGATCCCTCTTTTTAATCATAACAAACCACTACTTATAACTCTTATCAAGCCACGTCTGTGCAACGTCTGCATCCCTTCACTAATTTCAACAAACCACCCTGGGGAGTGGGAAGATTAGCTGTGGGGTTGTTTATTCTCCTTGGAGTTATGGCCATGTTCTTCTCAAGTGGGAGAGAAAGAGAAGAGGAAAATAAAAATCTTGTTTATGTCTCTCTGGTCTGCCCTGTGCTCCCCCAGCAGGAGAGAGCAACACGAAGGGGTTTAAGATGTGAGCAGATGCGGTGGTCTCCCTTCTGGTGGTCTCCCTTGTAGTGCTACAGCGCACTTTGGGCATGAATGGCACCATAGGGTCACAGGATGTTAAGGGTTGGAAGGGGCCTCTGGAGATTTCCCCCTCTACCCCACTCTGCTAAGACCCCACCTGGAGCACTGTGTCCAGTTCTGCAGCCTCTATTCCAGGAAGGATCTGGAGGGGCTGGAAGGTGTCCAGAGAAGGGCCACGAGGATGAGCAGAGGGCTGGAGCTGCTCTGCTATGAGGACAGACTGAGGGAGTTCAGTCTGGAGAAGAGAAAGCTGCAGGAGACCTAATTGTGGCCTTCCAATATCTGAAGGGGGCTACAGGAAAGCTGGGGAGGGACTTTTGTGGGTGTCAGGGAGTGATAGGACTGGGGGGGGAATGGAGCAAAACTAGAAATGGGGAGATTCAGATTCAGTTGTTCCCCATGAGGGTGGTGAGAGACTGGCACAGGTTGCCCAGGGAAGTGGCGGAAGCCTCATGCCTGGAGGTTTTGAAGGCCAGGCTGGATGTGGCTCTGTGAAGGGTTAAACTGGGAGAGCAGAGCTCCAAGCACCACCAGGTTAGTGAGGAAAACCCATTCAATCAAGAGCAATGGGTCTGTTTTCCCGACTCTTAATCGCAGCAGCTCTGGGCAACCTGCTGTAGTGTGAGGTGTCCCTGCCCATGGCAGGGGAGTTGGAACTGGCTGATCCTTGAGGTCTCTTCCAACCCTAACAATTCTATGATTGCATGATCTTCCAGTCCAACGCCCCTACCAGAGCAGGACCAGAGAATCCAGCACAGGTCACACAGGAACACATCCAGACAGGGCTGGAATGCCTCCAGAGAAGGAGACTCCACAACCTCTCTGGGCAGCCTGCTCCAGTGCTCTGTGGTCCTTACAGTAAAGAAGTTCTTCCCCATGTTGAGGTGGAAACTCCTGTATTGTAGTTTCCATCTATTGCCCCTTGTCCTGTCCCAGGGCACAAGTGAGCAGAGGCTGCCCATGTTCCTTTCACCCTGGCCCCCAGCCCTCAGATATTGACAGACATTTATTGGATCCCCTCTCAGTCTTCCCCCCTCCACTTAATGAAAGTGAGCCATTGTTATTCTTCCTTTTCACTTTTAGGCTCCAAACACTATTTCCTGCATTTTGTAGATACAGATTTAGACCTTAGAGCCTGGATGTGTGTTGTGGGGGGTTTCAGCAGGGAAGGAAGTAAAGGATATTGTGTGCAAGCATCACCAGCAAATTGTTGACCTCTGGGGGCTCTTTTTTGGTTTGATGTCTGAACTAAGAAACCAGAAGGGAAAATTGTTGAGGGTTAGCTGTGATTTAAAAGGAGCTAATTTTCTTTGTGGGTTCTCTCCCACTTTCTCTGTATCCTTCTCTGCATGCTTCCATGTGTGGGTTATATTGCATGGTTCTGGGTTATATTGCATGGGGGAGGGGGAAGGGGAGGATGGACTAGACAACCTTTAAAGGTCTCATCCAACCCAAAACATTCCATGGTTCTGTGATATTTTTGGGGGAAGCTTCTTTTACAACTGCAAAAGTGTGTTTGGTTTTGCAGCAGAAGGGCATTTTGAATTGAAACCCACAGCATGGGGACAGAGTGGCTGCAGAGCAGCCAGGCAGAAAGGGACCTGGGGGTACTGGTGGAGAGTAGGCTAAACATGAGCCAGCAGTGTGCCCAGGTGGCCAAGAAGGCCGATGGCATCCTGGCCTCTATCAGGAAAAGTGTGGCCAGCAGGAGCAGGGAGGTCATTCTCCCTTGTACTCAGCACGGGTTAGGCCAGCCCATGAGTCCTGTGTCCAGTTCTGGGTCCCTCAATTTGAGAAGGACTTTAAGACTCTTGAACATGTCCAGAGAAGGGCAACAAAGCTGGGGAGGGGTCTGGAGCACAGCCCTGTGAGGAGAGGCTGAGGCAGCTGGGGTTGCTTAGCCTGGAGAAGAGGAGGCTCAGGGGAGACCTTCCTGCTCTCTACAACTACCTGAAAGGAGGTTGTAGCCAGGTGGGGGTTGGTCTCTTCTCCCAGGCAACCAGCATCGGAACAAGAGGATACAGTCTCAAGCTGTGCTAGGGGAGGTTTAGGCTGGAGGTGAGGAGAAAGTTCTTCCCGGCAAGAGTAATTGGCCATTGGAATGTGCTGCCCAGGGAAGTGTAGGAGTCACCATCCCTAGAGGTGTTTAAGAAGAGCCTGGATGAGGCACTTGGTGCCATGGTTGAGTTGATTAGATGGTGTTGGGTGATAGGTTGGACTGGATGATCTCTGAGGTCTCTTCCAACCTGGTCTATTCTATTCTATTCTATTCCATTCTATTCTATTCCATTCTATTCTATTCTATTCTATTCTATTCTATTCTATTCTATTCTATTCTATTCTATTCTATTCTACTCTATTCTACTCTACTCTACTCTACTCTACTCTACTCTACTCTTACTCTACTCTTACTCTACTCTACTCTTACTTTGTTCTATTCTTATTCTATTTTATTCTTATTCTGTTCTATTCTCATTCTGTTCTACTCTCCACATCCAAGCCCCTGGCCAGCAGCTCTCACCACAACATGGGCAGGACTGAGAGTCTGGGGGCAGGAACTGAGAAAACTTTGAGGGGGGAGTGTGGGGGGGGTGTGTTTAATTAATTTTTTTTTTTCATAGTATTGCTGAGGGAGTTTGTCTTGGCCCTGTTTATCTGGGGTGGAAGAGGAAGCTTGCAGGCAGCATGATGCATGGGCGCCGAGGGCCGGCATGATGTCATGGAGCAAGGGAACAGAGCTGGCTGTGTCGCATGGGCTGGGGAGGGAGCTGCTGCGGCGCGGGGCGGCCACTTTATCTATTAGGTAACGTCTGAGGGAGATTGGGGGAGAATTTCACTGCATTGTGTTGGGCCAGGCCGTTGATGTGTTACTGAACATCTGCGAGGGACCTCGGAGGGCTTTTCGCGGGGAGCGCAGGGTCCAGTTGAATCGCGCAGGGGCAGAGCCGAATCGAGCAGAAGGCAAGGGGTGCAAAAGGGGGAGAGTGATAACTTCCCTCCAGAAAATCAAACAAGCCAACAACCAACATTCCAGGAGGGTTTTGCCCTTGTTGGATTTCCCACTGAGGTCTGTGGGAGGCTGCTCTGGGCGTTGTGCAATGGAAGTGGTGGGATGGAGTGTCAGCACAGAATCACAGAGTGTCAGGGGCTGGAAGGGACCTCAAGAGATCATCCAGTGCAACCCCCCTGCCAGAGCAGAATCACTTAGAGCAGATCACACAGGAGCTCACCCAGGCAGCTCTTGAATATCTCCGGAGACTCCACAACCCCCCTGTGCAGCCTGCTCCAGCGTTAGGGGCTGGTATTAAAGGAGCACTAATCCTATTGAGCAGGAACGTGCTACTACTCTTTGTAAAGTGTTAGGAATTTTTCCACACACACACACTCTTCTCTTTAGGGAATGACCAAAAAGTCAAGAACTATGTAAGAAACAACATGGAAATGCTGGTGCCAGCCTCCCTCTTGTAAATGGAAAGTTAGCAGCTGGAAAGCAAACACACTGCTAAGGGCCAGCTCCAGGCTTTGTTATCTCTCCTGAGAGCATCTCAGAGCCGCCACAAATAAATGACCTCGTTCTCCCCATACTCCCCTCAGGAAGGTGTGTGAGCAGTCCTTGGCTAGCTAGCTTCACAACACAGCATGCATCTTGGGGATGGTGAACAGAAAGTGAGGAGCATGCCCGGTAGATGCTCCTAGCTGGGGAGGCTTCAAAACTGCTGCTGCTTCTGCTGACCTAACCAAAGAAGGCAGAGGAGCAGAGCTCACCCTTGAGCTTCACCACCCCAGTAAGCACTGGGATCACCACTTTCCCTGCCACATGTGTTATAGTCCCAAGAGTGTTAAACAATGCTCCACAATGCACCAGCACCAGAACAAGAGGACACAGTCTTGAGCTGTGCCAGGGGAAGTTTATGCTCGAGGTGAGGAGAAAGTTCTTCACTGAGAGAATTATTCATCATTGGAATGTGCTGCCCAGGGAGGTGGTGGAGTCATCGTCCCTGGAGGTGTTCAAGAGGGGATTGGACGTGGCACTTGGTGCCATGGTCTAGTCATGAGGTCTGTGGTGACAGGTTGGACTTGATGATCTTTGAGGTCTCTTCCAACCCTGGTGGAACAGTTATACTGTGATACATTGTGGAATAGTGTTTCCAGTTTTGGGCTCCCCAGGTCAAGAGAGAGAGAGACCTGCTGGAGAGACTCCCATGGAGAGCCACAAGGGTGATTAGGGGACTTGAGCATCTCCCCTGTGAAGAGAGACTGAGAGCCTTGGGTCTATTTAGTGTGGAGAAGAGAATACTGAAAAGGGATCTGATCAATATCTATCAATAGCTGAGGGGTGGGGGGCAAGTGGAGGGGGCCAAGCTCTTTTGGGTGGTGCACAGTAATAAGCCAAGGAACAACAGGTACAAGCTTGAACATAGAAGATTTCACCTCACCATGAGGAGAAACTTCTTTCCAGTGAGGGTGACAGAGCCCTGGAGCAGGCTGCCCAGAGAGGTTGTGGAGTCTCCTTCCATGGAGACTTTCCAAACCCACCTGGATGCATTCCTGTGCAGACTACCCTGGGTGATGCTGCTCTGGCAGGAGAGTTGGACAGGATGATCTCTGAGGTCCCTTCTAACCTCCCTTATACTGTGTGACTGTGTACTGTGACATATAGAACATAGAATCATAGAATCAATAAGGTTGGAAAAGACCTCAGAGATCATCAAGTCCAACCTATCACCCAACACCTCAGGTCTAACTAAACCATGGCTCCAAGTGCCACATCCAATGCCCTCTTGAACATCTCCAGTGTTGGGGACTCCACCACCTCCCTGGGCAGCACATTCCAATGGCCAATCTCTCTTGCTGGGAAGAACTTTCTCCTCACCTTGAGCCTAAACCTCCCCTGGCACAGCTTGAAACTGTGTCCTCTTGTTCTGGTGCTGGTTGTCTGGGAGAAGAGCCCAACCCCCACCTGGCTACACCCTCCCTTCAGGTAGTTGTAGAGAACAAGAAGGTCTCCCCTGAGCCTCCATGTGCCCCCACCCAAGCAGCTGGAAAATTGCTTTAGTAACACCTTTGGTTCCTGGCAGCACAAGGAGGGTGCTTTTCCCCTCCTCCTGAGGGCCAGCAAGTGCCCAGGAGAGGGGTTGCAGCGTGTTTGGGGGGGTTTAGACGGGGGCTGGCCCTGCACCTTCCAAAACTCAGCATAAATCAGGATTAGTGCCGCGGCGCCTGGAGAGCTGCGGCTGCAGCGAGCCGACGCGAGAGGGAAATCAGGCCCCGCGCAGCAGGCTCCCCAAGTGACATGTTTATTCCTGCCAAGCTCCCATCTTTTATCCCCTGAACAGAGCAGCCTGGTAAGCCCCTCTAAGTCTCTGGTATGCTAAAATTGCTATGGGAGCCCTGCTCTCACCATGCTGGAAGGAAACCTGGGGGGAAAGAGCCAAAGCCCTCCCTGCCCATCTGGGCACCCTGAGGTGCCCTCTCATGGGGTGGGCTCTTTTGTTTCGTTAGCAACTTGCTGGCAGGGAGAGAAGAGAGGTGGTGGAGGGCAATGGGAAACTGCTGAGTGGAGAAAACACAGCCTTCCTCATCCTCCTTCCTCCCACCCCAGCCCCCCTCCTCTCCTGGGAGCAATTGATTCAGGAGCATTTCTTGAGTAAAAATTTCATCAGGAAAGAGCTTTCTTCTGAGAGCTGCTGAGAAATTGTCTGCCCCACCCCCCCCCTACCCCCCTTATTTAGGTGTACATACATATACATGTGTGTGTTCATATACAGGAAGACTGCAGCTTTCCTGACCTAGGTGGCAGGTAGTGAAACTCAGGGGTTTGTTTGCTGTCCTTGCCTGGAAAAGAAGAGGGAGTCACAGGAATTAATAAGGTGGCACCAAAAAAAACCCCACAAATATGACCAAAGCATCATTGCCAAATGTCTGAAAATTCCTTGTGATGGATTACGAGGGATAATAACCTTGACCTTTTCTCCAAGACTGGGAAGAGCACTTAGGAGACAGCAAGAAGGTTGCCCTAATGTGTTTTGGGTTTTTTCTTTGCATTAGAATTTCAATGAAAATCAAGTACATCCACAGGCTAAGAGCTCCCCTTACAATCCATGCTATTACTAGGATAGATTTTGGGTTGCTTCCATGCTCATCTTGCTAGATTTTAGACACAGGGCAGGAGCTCTGTGTTCCAAGTCTTGCTCTTATGTGTGAATGCCTGAGCAAGGGCCTTCTGAAGCACCCAGATGTCCTACCAAGGCATTGGAGGACTCTGCATCCTCTCTGGTGGAGTGCTTCGGTATCACTAAGGTTGGAAGAGACCTCTAAGATCATCAAGTCCAACCTGTCAGCACAGACCTCATGACTAGAGTAGGGAGGACACTACTGCCCACTACAGGCTTGAACTCACAACCTTCCCATTAAGGGTCTTATGCACTACCAACTGAGCCACATCCTGCTTCATAGGGTCAAGGCCTCACAGGATACTAGGGGTTGGAAGGGACCCCTGAAGACCGTCAAGTCCAACCCCCCTGCCAGAGCAGGACCAGAGAATCCAGCACAAGTCACACAGGAACACATCTAGATGGGGTTTAAAAGTCTCCAGAGAAGGAGACTCCACAACCTCTCTGGGCAGCCTGCTCCAGTGCTCTGTGACCCTCACAGGGAAGAAGTTCCTCCTCATGTTGGAACTTCTTCACTCTTCCTCGATGCTTTGTGAGGCATTAGCAGCACTTGGCCTTATTGAACCTCATGCCACTGGCTCCAGCCCATCTACCTAGCTTGCCCATCCTCCTCTGTAGAGCCTTGATGTACCATGCTGTTGAAAATGTATTTCTAAGAATCCCTTACACAGGCAAAAAGTGATTTCTCTTTTAAAAGGACATTTCAAACCTGTCAATGGGACCAGGGTTACAACACATGAAGAGTCTTTTAATTGATTAGGGAGGTCTGGTCACACATAGAAATCTACACAGACTCCATGGGACAGCAATGTGCCCTTGTGGCCAAGAGAGCCAATGGCATCCTGAGGTGCAGCAAGAAAAGTGTGGCCAGCAGGGCTAGGGAGGTTCTTCTCCCTCTCTACTCTGCCCTGGTGAGACCATAGCTGCAATCCTGTGTCCAGTCTTGGGCTCCCCAGGTCAAGAGAGACAGAGATCTGCTGGAGAGACCTGCTGGAGATACTCCAACGGAGAGCCATGAGGATGATTAGGGGACTTGATCATCTCCCCTATGAAGACAGACTGAGAGCCCTGGGGCTGTTTAGTCTGGAGAAGAGAAGGCTGAGAATGGATCTGATCAATGTCTATCAATAGCTGAGGGGTGAGTGTCAAGTAGAGAGGGCCAAGTTCTTTTCAGTGGTGCTCACTAATAAGACAGGGAACAACAGGTTCAAACTTGAACAGAGAAGGTTTCATCTCACCATGAGGAGAAACTTCTTTCCAGTGAGGGTGACAGAGCCCTGGAGCAGGCTGCCCAGAGAGGATGTGGAGTCTCCTTCTCTGGAGACTTTCCAGACCCACCTGGATGCATTCCTGTGCAGCCTGCCCTGGATGATGCTGCTCTGGCAGGAGGGTTGGATTCGATGATCCCTGAGGTCACTTCCAACCTCTAATGCGTTGTGATAACTGTGATACCCAGTAGGACATTAGTGGAGACACTCAATATTCACAATCATTAAGTTATAGGGAGCCCACCCTGAACTAGACCCTGGAAAAAATGGAGTCTTCATTAGAAAAATCCTCATTTGGATCATTTGAAAAGTGGTCATTTTTCTCTCTGGCCCCTCAGGAAAATCAAGACAATTCAGGCTGTGGAAAAGTTCTTCTTTCCTTTGCTTTCTTGTGGTTTTCCAGCATTAGCCTAGCAGGCAAGGGTAAAGAAGTACCAAAAAATATATATTCCCCTCTCCCCCTATTCTTTTGTTTTCTTCTTGCTTGAAAGACATCTCCAGGTCCTAATGCTGACTCTTTGAAGACAGAATAATTTAACTGCTCAAAGAAGAGGTTTGAACCCAAAGCCTCTTTGTTAAAAGCTTGAAAAAAAAAAAAAAGTCTACAATTATCTGCTTTTCTAGATGAAAAGAAAATAACCAGAGCAAGAAAACCTGCAGAAAGGTGAACAGGCCATCCACACTGTCAATAGAGTAGGATAGGATAGGATAGGATAGGATAGGATAGGATAGGATAGGATAGGATAGGATAGGATAGGATAGGATAGGATAGGATAGGATAGGATAGGATAGGATAGGATAGGATAGGATAGGATAGGATAGGATAGGATAGGATAGAATAGACCAGGTTGGAAAAGAACTTTGAGATCATCAAATCCAACCTGTCACCCAACACCAGCTAATCAAGTAAACCATGGCACCAAGTGCCTCACCCAGGCTCTTCTTCAACACCCCCAGGGATGGTGACTCCACCACCTCCCTGGGCAGCACATTCCAATGGCCAATCTCTCCTTCTGGGAAGAATTTCTTCCTCACATCCAGCCTAAGCCTCCCCTGGTGTAGCTTGAGACTGTGTCCTCTTGTTCTGTTGGTGGTTGCCTGGGAGATGACACCGACTCCCACCTGGCTACAACCTCCCTTCAGGTAGTTGTAGAGAGCCATGAGGTCTCCCCTGAGCCTCCTCTTCTCCAGACTGAACACCCCCAGCTCCCTTAGCCCCTCCTCACAACCCAGGTGCTCCAGGCCCTTCTCCAGCCTTGTTGCCCTTCTCTGGACAGGCTCCAACCCCTCAGTGTCCTTCCTCTGGTGAAGGTCCCAGAACTGAACACAGCATTCAAGGTGTGGCCTCAGCGGTGCTGAGCAGAGGGGGATGATCACAGTGTTCCTAATCCCAGCCGGGATGCCATTGGCTTTCTTGACCACCTGGACACACTGCTGGCTCATGGTCAGTCGATTATCAACCCATACCTCCAGGTCCCTCTCAACCCATTGCAGCTTTGCAACCACACATCCCCAGGTCTGTAGCTTACCATGGGGTTGTTGTGGAGAACCTGGCACTTAACCTTGTCGAACTTCATACAGTTAGTCTTGGCCCATCAGCCTGAACTGTCCAGATCCCACTGTAAATCCTCCTTACCTTCCAGCAGATCAACACAGCCACCCAGCTTGGTGTCAGCTGCAGACTTACTGAGGGAGAATGAACAGCTCTTTACAAACATCTGCATATTGATACCCGAAAGGTAGCTAGGGCTAAAGGAGAGCAACCCCAAACAAGAGAGCAGGGATTTCCCAATTGTGGGAGCTCTCCTTTCCCTTATCTAGCACAGAACCGGTGGCAGAGGCTGCAGCCTTGCTTAGCTGTTTGCCTGCTGGGGTGAACCCATGTCGGTTTTGAGTGCACTTAGTGACTACTTAGTGAGTATTTATTTTCAACGATCTGCTTCTGTAAACTTTGCTGGCAGTAAATTCATTATTGGATTTAGTTGAGGAGATTGAACACAAAAGAACTGTGATACAGCAATTCACTAGTGAAGACTCATGTTAGGGGAAGAGTTTGATCTTCTTTCCTGGTGGGGCATCAACTCTGCAGGGTGTCATCTCCTACAAAACAAACGGAAAGGAGTGCAGAGTAGCCAGAGGTTGACTGAGACCCCAGGGACCAGGCAGGACCAGAAAGGGACATGTTAGAGGGGACAAACAGCATTTGGAAGTGGCAGCTCATGAAGTATCTCAGAAGAGATGGATAATGGCCTGAAAGGCTGTCTGAAAAGCATCCTTTGGCATAGCTGCACAGGCAAGGAAAGGAAGTGAGCTGACACAATTGGAATTATTTCCCCTCTGCCCCCCCAGCCAAGAATTGTCCACTGTCCTCTCAAATTCACAATCAGTATTGATCTCTGGATTCAAATACTAAGTTCAAAGCTTGGGATGAATGTAAGTGCTGAAGATTTCTAAAGCTGTAGCAAGAAAGCAAAAGAAAGGAGGCTGGGGGAGGAAGGCAGAGAAATTGGAGGGTTGGTATATTTTTACAAGTGATGGACCAGGACTCTGTTTACTTCCCAATAGATTTGGTGCCATTGGATTATTTCTCTCTATAAACCCCTGTTAGTAAACCAGAATCAGTGAGATTTTTCCTTCTCCTTGCCCTCCTAGAGCCTGTGTTTCCTGAAGAACACGCTCCTCTTGCAGGACTCTCGTGTTCCAGTGCAAACTCTTAGATCTGTACTTTCTTTGGATACCACAGGAGCCAGAGATGCTGCTTGCAGCAATAAAGCTGAGCCTCAGAAGGCATTCCAGAGTCTGGCTCACAATTAGTTGTGTTCTTGGTTTGAGAATGGTTGACATACAGAACCTCAGAATAAATACTTCTTCAGCTCATTGCACACCATTCAATAAGTAAACAGTTTGCACACACATGAGGAGAGAGATGCAGGAGCAGCTGATAAACAACCCCTGTGAGGGAAGAGCTTGCACAAGCTTAAAGATGTTCCCAGCACTGCTTTCTTGCCATGATTCCTTCTCCCAGTCCCTTCCTCCTTGCTGTGAGGGAAGAGCTTGCACAGGCTTAAAGATGTTCCGTGCACTGCTTTCTTGCCATGATTCCTTCTCCCAGTCCCTTCCTCCTTGCTGTGAGGGAAGAACTTGCACAAGCTCAAAGATTTGCTTTCTTGACATTATTCCTTCTCCCAGCTTGGTGTTGTTCATTAGGAAATAGATATTGCTCAGTGTCTGGGGACAAGAAGTGTGAGCCAGGAGATCCCAAAGAGTTGCACTAAATCCCTATCCCACCTGGCAGCATCTTCAAGTGGCTGTTTGTATCAATACCCATCACCTGGAGGAAAGCTCCCACCCCCAGGAGGAGATAAGGACCCTCCTTGCCTAGAGCTGGCCAGGAAAAAAGTAAGGCTGTAAGAAGCTTGTGGTGACCAGCCTTCATCTTGAGTTTTGGGAAGAAAAGCTTTCTGGACTGTGTGGAACTAGATGCTGAGGTGAGGGTTGTCACCTGTTGTGCACACGGATTTGGTGTGGTTGTGGCTTCGTTTGCCACTTCTGGGTATGGGCATTAATGAGTGGCAGCAGTGTGTTGATTTCCTTCTTGCACAGGACATCTAAAGCATCTGCTTATGTGCCTGGTGAGCAGTGTTCTACTGTGCTGTGAGCATAGCTGAGCACAAATGCTGTTATCCTCCTTGGCCCTGGTGTGGCCAAAAGTGCTAATGGCCACCTAAGGTGTAGAAAAGTGATAAATGGTCTACAAAGTGCTGCTTGCCTCCCGTCAGGGATGGGTTGCTCTCTTTCCTGACCTTAGAATCACAGAATTGTTAGAGTTGGAAGAGATCTCAAGGATCAGCCAGTTCCAACCCCCTGCCATGGCCAGGGACACCTCACACTACAGCAACTTGCTCGCAGCCACATCCAGCCTGGCTGCAAAAACCTCCAGGCAGGAGGCTTCCACCACCTCCCTGGGCAACCTGTGCCAGGCTCTCACCAGCTGCATGGGGAAGAACTTCTTTTTAACATCCAATCTGAATCTACCCACTTCTAGTTTTGTTCCATTCCCCCCACTCCTATCACTCCCTGACAGCCTAAAAAGTCCTTCCCCAGCTTTCTTGTAGCCCCCTTAAAATACTTATTCTTGGAGGTTTTTGCAGCCAGGCTGGATGTGGCTGTGAGCAACCTGCTGTAGTGTGAGGTGTCCCTGGCCATGGCAGGGGGGTTGGAACTGGCTGATCCTTCAGGTCCCTTCCAACCCTGACAATTCTATGACTCTATGATTCCTCCAGCCCTTTGAACTGAGTGATCCTTGAGGTCCCTTCCAACCCTAACAATTCTCTGGTTCCTCCAGTGTGCTGTCAAGTACTTAGGTAAACCTGGCCCTTTGTCAGCCTTCCTTCTTTGAGAACTAGATCTTCTTCAGCTAAGTGATATTTTACCTCAAATTGTAGCTGGCCTCTTGCAATGCTTGTGAAGCTTGGTGGTGGTAGGTAGGACAGCTGTGAAGTTCTTCATTTTCCAGGGTGACTTTTTTTTTCACCCTTAAGAAAGAGGAGGAAAAAAGAGGGGAAAACAAAACATAACAAACAAACAAAGAAACCCCTCACAAAACCCAACAAATTTCAAGAGGAGGGAGATAAAAAGGCCTTCCTCACTTCCCTCCTCTTCCCAGAATGTCCAGAAACCCTTGGCCTTCGTGGCCATGCCTGCCCCATGCCTTGCAATGCTCTTGGCTGTTGGCTGGTGCGTGTGTGTGCAGGGATGCCTGCTGCACAGAGGGGTTTTTTTGTGTGTGTGTGTGTGCTGTGTGCATATTTATATCTTGGTGGCTGTGTTGCCAAGGAGCTCTGAAAGAAAGCAGAGCTGAGATAACTTCTAATCCACCTTTCTGTGATAATGTGGCGCAAGTGAAAGAAGCCAGGGGTCTTTCTCCACTCTTAGCTATGCTCTAGGCTTGGTAGACTGGGCTGTTTTAACAGGCACTTGGGAGTTTGCTCTTTCCCCACCCCCCCTCCTCTATCTCACAGCTAGCAGGGGAGAAAGAAGACCCCTGGGCAGTTGGAAACTGTAGGAAGATTTGGCAACTGGATTAATATGGGTGTTTTTTTTCTGGTTGAGTCTGGGCCACTGCCTTGAGTCATTCATGTTTAGGAAGATGTGCCAAGAGGATGGAGCCAGGCTCTGCTCAGTGGTGCCCAGTGACAGGACAAAGGGCAATGGGTGGAAGTTGAGGCATAGGAAGTTCTGTGGAAACAGGAGGGAAGATTTTTTTCCACTGTGAGGGTGACAGAACACTGGAAGAGGCTGCCCAGGGCGGGTGTGCAGTCTCCTCATCAAAACCTGCCTGGATGTGTTCCTGTGTGTGATCTGCTCTGCCGGGGGGGTTGAACTGGATGAGCTCTCAAGGTCCCTTCCAACCCCTAACATTCTGTGATTCTGTGGTCTCTGCCAGCCAGCAAAGTGTGCTGTTTGGTTCTTCCTGTCCATCCTTGTGGGAAAGGGCTTATTGAGTTGGAGGGGTACAAGCCCTGACTGAGCTGCTGTTGCTTTCCTGGTTAAGGAAAAGGATGGATACAAAATCATTCCTTTATCTTTCAGTAGTTCCTGAGATGTGAAAATCCATCTCCTTGTCTTCTGTTCCCCTAGAGGATCCCTGGGCTGGTTGCAGAGGCAGCAGGATTCCAAAGCAGCTGATGACCTCATGGTCCCTCCTTTCAGCATAGATTTTTGTTGCTTTTACTCAAAGCAGAGCCTGGAGTTTCCCTATCTGCAAGAAAGCCCAGGGTCTGGTATCATCTTGTAGTTCTATTACAGGAAGGATCTGGAAGTGCTGGAAGGTGTCCAGAGAAGGGCCATGAGGATGAGCAGAGGGTTGGAGCTGCTCTGCTATGAGGACAGACTGAGGGAGTTGGGGCTGTTCAGTCTGGAGAGGAGAAGGCTCTGAGGAGATGTAATTGTGGCCTTCCAGGATCTGAAGAGGGTTACAAGAAAGCTGGGGAGGGACTTTTGAGGGTGTTAGGGAGTGACAGGGCTGGGGGGAATGGAGCAAAACTAGAAATAGGTAGATTGAGATTGGATGTGAGGAAGAAGTTGTTCCCCATGAGGGTGGTGAGAGACTGGCACAGGTTGCCCAGGGAGGTGGTGGCAGCCTCACCCCTGGAGGTTTTTGCAGCCAGGCTGGCTGTGGCTGTGAGCAAGCTGCTGTAGTGTGAGGTGTCCCTGGCCATGGCAGGGGGGTTGGAACTGGCTGATCCTTGAGGTCCCTTCCAACCCTGACAATTCTGTGATTCTGTGATTACACTTCCTGCCACAAAGAAACTTCCCTCTCAAGTTGAGAGTGCATGCTCAATGTGCTGCTTTCCCATAGCCTCCTAAAACAGGTTTGGTTTTGGAGTAAGCCTTTTCTGCAGGAGGTGTTCCTCATTGCAGGCTCCTTCTGCACTTGTTATTTGTATGTAATGCAATATACCTCCTGGTAGCAGGGCCTTGCAGAGGTATTTGGCTGATGTTGCCTCTGTGTGGCAAATAGAAAGAGATAGTTTGACAGACAACCAGCCAACCAGCACCAGAACAAGAGGACACAGTCTCAAGCTGTGCCAGGGGAGGTTTAGACTGGAGGTGAGGAAGAAATTCTTCCCAGAAAGAGTAATTGGCCATTGGGATGTGCTGCCCAGGGAGGTGGAGGAGTCACCATCCCTGGAGGTGTTTAAAAAGAGACTGTCTGAGGCACTTGGTGCCATGGTTTAGTTGATTAGATGGTGTTGGGTGATAGGTTGGACATGATGATCTCTGAGGTCTTTTCCAACCATATTGATTCTATGCTTCCATGCAGCACCCCTGCAAGTTTCACCATCCACAGGCTTTTTAGGATGCTCGGTGCTTTTGCCTTTTTCATTTGCATTTGTTAGCTGGTGAAGTTGGTTTGGAGTCCTGTTAGACCCCAAAGGTGTCTTTGGGCTAGAGAATGGCTACTTGGCACCTGGCTTGTGGCATTACTGATGGGCTGGCACTGTTGTGTGGTTTGTCAGTGGGTTTGAATGGCTGGATACCCATGCAAAGGCCAGGCATCCATTACTAGTGTACTCTCTACAAAGATGTAGAGCATTGAGCAAGCACAGGTGACAGTTTCATTGCATGGGCTTTCAGGAGCCTTAGATCAAAAGACTTCAGCAAGCCAGGACAGGGATTTCCTAAGATCAGGGGGTTGGAACACCTTTGCTACAAGGACAGGCTGAGGGAGCTGGGGTGGCTCAGCCTGGAGAAGAGATGGCTCCAGGGAGAACTAGTAATGACCAGTACCTGAAGGGGGCCTACAAGAAAGATGGAGATAGACTGTTTAGAAATGCCTGCAGTGATAGGATGAATTATAGAATTGTTGGGGTTGGAAGGGACCTCAAGCATCAGCCTGTTCCAACCCCCCTGCCATGGCCAGGGACACCTCACACTACAGCAGGTTGCTCACAGCCACATCCAGCCTGGCTGCAAAAGCCTCCAGGGATGAGGCTTCACCACCTTCCTGGGCAACCTGTGCCAGTCTATCACCACCCTTATGGGGAACAACTTCTTCCTAACACCCAATCTGAATCTAGCCATTTCTAGTTTTGTTCCACATCCAGCCTGACCAGGATGAGGAACAATGGCTTCAAACTAGAGAAGAGCAGATTTAGATTGGATATTAGGAACAAAGGTATTGGAAAGCTGGAACAGGTTGCTCAGGGAGGTAGTTGAAGTCCCATCCTTGGAGGTACTCAAGGTGAGGCTCAACAAGGCCCTGGGAAACCTGATCTAGTGGAGGATGTCCCTGCTGACTACAGAGAGGGGCTGAACTCGATGATCTTTGGAGGTCCCTTCCAACCCAGATTGTTCTATGATTCTCTTTGGCCATTTTGTAATACTCCTCTCAACACAGAGGATATTGCAGTCTTGAAAGCATGACTTTTTCAGACTGAGAGAGAATGAGCCATTTATCATGAACAGGAGTGATTAATTCTGCCATCTCCTCATGCTAGTGTGCTTAGCTTTGCAGCCTTTCTTTCCCACCATCATGTCATTTGGGCTGTAGTTTCCTACCCTTGTAGCATTCAAAGCAGAAGGAGAAGAGCAGACCACGACCCTTTGCTGATCTGCCTGCCTGCTCCCTCAGCAGGAGTGAGATCTGTAGGTCTGTGCAATGGTTCTTGCACTAGCTGAGCCCAGGTGTAATTTGGAAGTGGTCAGACCTCTGTTACTGTTGTTAGATAGCTAAGGGCAGTGAGATGTTCACAGGCATCCTCTGACAAGGCAGGAAAGGCAAATGATGACTCCAGGCCATTGTGGCTTCTCATTACCCACTCCATTCCCAAATGGTTTCTCCCACCTGCTGCCCTTCCTGCCTATGTGTCCACATCTGCTCCTATCTTCCTTGTATCTCCTTTCCTATGTGCTTTCCTCATTCATCTGAGCTTTATCTCCCTCTCTTCCTCCTCCCCCTCTGATTACCCCTCTGCACCTCTGTCAGGCTGCTCTCATCCTTCTCTGCCAGTGCATTAACAAGGGAGGTGGAGGGCACAGCACAAGCATCTTCCCTACTGTCAGCTCTCCTGTCTGGCTCCATGGAGGCCCCAGATAGACAGGAGAGAAGACTGCAGGAAGAATGATTACAAGAAACATTTTACTTGGCCCTTTAGCCTTGCGATGTTCTGTGGAGACAGCCTAATCTGGTTGAATGCAGGAGCTGAGGGAGGTTAGAGCAAGGGACCATCAGGGATCTTTGCAGACAAGCTAATAGGTTCCAGCTGAGCATTTGTGAACACTAACTTATTTTTGCAGAGGCTTTGCATCTGGACTGAGGCAGAAAGCACATCCCTGACGAGACAACAAGCTGCTTCCCAAACGTTAAGCCTCTCTTCTCAAGCACAGAAGACCTCAGAGCTCTGTGTGTGGCTGAGAGTCCCCACACCCCTCTCACCAGCTCTCCATCACCAAGCTACAAAGTTCATCCTACCTGAGGTGAGTGCCCAGAAACACTTCAGAATGACCAGGCAGTCAGAGGTGCTAGCACAGTGAGCCTCCTGCTTGAAAGACAGCCCATGCACACCTTCTGACACTGCCTGCAGCACAGCAGGGGAACCATTACCAGTTTAGTTTTCTCTGCTTCTATGTGGTTTTAGCAACAGTCCCTTCTCCATCATGCACACACCATGAGTTTTCTGCTTGTTTCTCCTCTTGAAGCCTGTTTCTAAGATATCTTAATGCCAGTCCCCCAGTTTCAGGCCTCCAGACACCGAGGCAGTGATGCTCTGTACCCCTACACAGGATTCCACCTGCAAGGATGTTTGGTTTCCTTTCTCCTGTGGCTGGTGTGTAGTTCTTGGAACATGATCAGCACCTGCTTGGTTATCTCTGAGTTCATGCCTGCCTTCTTGCTCTCAGGTGAAGCAGCTGTGATGGTGGTGTCTTGAGTCCCTACCTTGCTGCTCTTTCAGGCTCTTCTCAGGTCCTCTGTTCAAGTCTGATACCCAAAATTGCCTGTACATTCTGCTTTGCAAGTCGATGTGCTAATGAGAGGAAAGAGCATGGCTTTTGATGGGGACTACTACAAGACAAAGAGACAAGCTGCTGTTCTGTGCCATCTGATCAATGGATTGCCTTGGAGATACTCTGAGGGGCTGGGTGATTCTTTTCCTCTCTAAAATGTGGCTTTCTCAGGGGTTCTCTAGTCATCATGGTCTTTGTAGAGTTGTGAGTCATGGTAGGGTAGTGTTGCTCAAATATATCCAACAGAAGGACACAGAGCTGTTGGAGTGAGTCCAGAGGAGTCCACAAAGATGATCCAAGGGCTGTAACACCTCTGCTGTGAGGATAGGCTGAGAGACCTGGGCTTACTCAGCCTGGAGAAGACTTCAACTGGACCTTGGAGCTGCCCTCCAGTACCTGAAAGGATCCTGCAGGAAGGCTGCAGGGGGACTTTTCATGAGGGTGTCTAGAGACAGGACAAAGGGGAATGGTTTGAAGCTGAGGGAGAGCAGACTGGAGCTGAGAAAGAAGTTTTTCAGTAGGAGGGTGGTGAGACTCTGGAAGGGAGGTTGTGGCTGCCTCCTCCCTAGTGGTGTTGAAGACCAGGTTGGACGAGGCCTTGAGCAGCTGAACGTAGCTGAGGGGTGTCCCTGCCCATTGCAGGGAGGTTGGAGGAGATGATCTCTGAGGTCCTTTCCAACCTGAGCCATTCTATGACTCTATTCAACTGAAGGAACCTGTGACACAGAAGATGCAGATATGACACCAGGGTTCTCCCCCTGTCTCCAAATCTGCTCACTCTGCTTGTGGTTTATGGGATGGATTCCAGCCTACAAAAACTTTCTGAATGTGAATGCTAAGTGCATGAGTACCTTTTATGCTGTTATGCAGCCTTTTGTACTGGAATTAGGTCTGATCGTGCTCTGTGCTTGCTTATCAGAGAAGACCTTTCATTTAAATAATTGTCCCCCAGAGTCTGTCCTAAGTGAGTAGAAACAAGCATGACAGGTGGGGCTTGGTCTCCTCCCCCAGGCAACCAGCACCAGAACAAGAGGACACAGTCTAAAGCTGTGTCAGGGGAGGTTTAGGCTGGATGCTAGGAAAAATTCTTCCCAGCAAAAGAGATTGGCCACTGGAATGTGCTGCCCAGGGAGGTGGTGGAGTCACCATCCCTGGGGGTGTTGAAGAAGAGCCTGGATGAGGCAGTTGGTGGCATGGTTTAGTTGATTAGATGGTGTTGGGTGATAGGTTGGACTCCATGATCTCAAAGGTCTTTTCCAACCGGGTTAATTCTGTATTCTATATGTACAGAGTTAAGAGGGGGGAAACCTGCTGGCTGCACCACCCTGGCTGTGCCACGCTGGCTGTTGTGTGAGGAGGAGCAGAGTCTGCAAAATGCCACAGCTAGGCTGGCTTTCTCCAGACTTATGCTCTGGTGATACAAAAAAGTGACCTCAGTGAAGACTTACTGATGGGGCAGCTATGAGGACTGAGGTGTTTCAGCATGAAGAAAACCATAGTGACCCCTCTGCTGTGCAGGAATGAAAAATTCAGAGTGTTTGTGCCTATCTAATAAGTTTTTGTGGCAGCTGAGTAGCTCTAATAGAGGATCATAAGCTGGATGGGAGAGCAGTGCAATGTTTATTAAAGGCTGGACACTGGATCTGTTCAACAACAACAGGGAAGCTCTCCTTGGGCTTTGTTTGACATCTGCCGGGTAGCTTGGATCCATTCCTGCTTTAACAGCCCACACAGAGTGACACTCTGCAAACACAACATTGTCACCTGAACAATTCACTCAACAGCTCCCCATGCTGTCAATCAGAGCAGGCTCATTTCCCTCCTTCTCCTTCTTCTTCTTCTTCTTCTTCCACAAAAGAAAATAAATTATTTTATACCCCCTCATTTTTCCCCTTTTGTCTCCCAGCCTTTGTCGATGTTGACAGCTCATCCTTTGGCCATCATTCATCCTGGCTACTGCAAACTTTGGAGAAAATAAAAACCTTGCTCCCCTAATCAGGTTAGAGGGCCTGCAAATTGAATTCAGCCCCTCTCAGTGTCCCCTCAGCTGGCTGTCGTTAGGAGCAAAGGCTGGCCCTTGGCCGGGCTCCAAACACCAGCTAACTGAATTTGAGATGCTGGAGTCTTGACAGGCCAACGAAGGTAATTGAAGAGCTGTGGGGATCTTGTCAAATTTCAGGCATTGGGGATTACACTGGGGAAGAGGGGGTGGGAAGGGGAGGGAATCTTTGGGACCTATCTATAAAAAGGGGCAGGGTACTGAAAAGCAGCTCTCTCTCTGGCACAGATGAACACAGAAGGGGGGGGGGGGGGGGGAATACTGGGAGGCAAAAATGAGGGTTTTGACATATTGGCTTCCTTGCCCCCTACCCCACCTCTGGCTTGACTTGAGTGCCTAAATCCAGATATGGGTTGGTTGTAGGTCCCCAGGCATTGTGTAAACGTGCTGGAGTAGGAGATGCTATGCTTGAGTAACGCTAGCTCTTAATATTTTAAGAACTGGAAAGAGAGCCTCCAGACTCATGTTTGGATTTATTTGCTGGAGTGTCTTATCTTGGAGACCTAGCCACTCTTCCCTCCATATAACTTTGCCTTTCAGTTCAAGTCACCTTGCTTCAGCTAGGACCAGCTCTCTCCCAGCAGAACTCTGTGTTGTCTTGGTCACTGATAGAATAGAATAGAGTAGAATGGACCAGATGTGTCTCCTACCATCACAATTTGCCAAGGCAAAAGGGAAACTCTTTTTCAGTCACAGAAAAATGAATTAGCCAGGTTGGAAAAGACCTTTGAGATCATCCAGTCCAACCTATCACCCAACACCATCTAATCAACTAAACCATGGCACCAAGTGCCTCACCCAGGCTCTTCTTAAACACCTCCAGTGATGGTGACTCCACCACCTCCCTGGGCAGCACATTCCAATGGCCAATCTCTCTTGCTGGGAAGAATTTCTTCCTCACCTCCAGTATAAACCTCCCCAGCACAGCTTGAGACTGTGTCCTCTTGTTCTGGTGCTGGCTGCCTGGGAGAAGAGACCAAACCCCATCTGGCTACAACCTCCTTTCAAGTAGCTGTAGAGAGCAATAAGGTCTCCCCTGAGCCTCCTCTTCTCCAGGTTAAGCAACCCCAGCTCCCTCAGCCTCTCCTCACAGGGCTGTGCTCCAAACTCCTCCCCAGCTTTTTTGTCCTTCTCTGGGCACCTTCCAGCAACTCAACAGCTGGAGCTGAATTGAGGGGCCCAAAACTAGACACAGGACTCAAGGTGTGGCCTAACCAGTGCTGGGTACAGGGCAGAATGACTTCCCTGCCACGCTGTTCCTGATACTGGCCTGATACTGCTCCTGATACAGTGTTCCAGCACTTAACAAATACTTTGGTAAAAATGTTTTGGTTTTTATCCACATGCAGGGAGGTTCTGATGATGAAAATATGAATGCTCTGGTTTGTCAGTACTGGTGGATTTGGAAGATCTCTAGCAAATTGTTCCACTAGAGGATAAAACCCCACAGCTCCTGTAGATGTGCCAGAGAAATGCATATGGTGAGATTCTGAATTAGGACCAAGAAATGCTGCTGCTGCTGCACTGGGCTGCAAGGTTTTCAGCAGACAGGGCTTTATGAAACACCCTCTGGGGCACCTGATTCAAGACTGACTTCAAAAGAGTGTAGCTGGACCTAGTTTGGCTCGGAATCACACAGAAACATTCAGGTTGGAAAAGACCCCCAGGATCACCAAGTCCAACCCAGAACCCTACTCTACAAGGCTCACCCCTAAACCATAGCCCCAATCACTACATCCAAACCACCCTGAAACACATCCAGGCTTGGGGACTCCACCACCTCCCTCATTGGCTCATTCCAATCCCTGACCACTCTTGCTGGGATTGTTTTTTTTCCCCTAATGTCCAGTCTGAACCTGCTCAGTCACAGCTTGAGGCCATGTCCTCTTTTTCTTGCTCCTGAGCCTTTCCTTTCATCTAGGTGCAGGATGCAGAGCCTGGAAGAGAAGGTTCTCATTGTGCATATGTCAGGTGTTTTTATAAAGATCTAAATTCCTGCTGAAATGTATAGATGGACCTGCCCTGGTCATGCACAAGGCATGGAAGCAGAGGTCTGCACTGTCTGTGTAGTTTCCCCTTCCGCGGAAGAGCCAGCAGGGCGAGAGAGGTGACTTTCTCCCTCTACTCTGCTCTGGTGAGACCCCACTTGGAGCACTGTGTCCAGTTCTGGAGCCTCTATTGCAGGAAGGATCTGGAGGTGCTGGAAGGCATCCAGAGAAGGGCCATAAGGATAAGCAGAGGGCTGGAGCTGCTCTTCTATGAGGACAGACTGAGAGAGTTGGGGCTGTTGAGTTTGAGAGAAGAGAAGGCTCTGAGAAGACCTAATTGTAGCCCCCTTCAGATACTGGAAGGCCACAAGAAAGTTGGGAAGGGACTTTGGAGGGTGTCAGGGAATGATAGGACTGGGGGGAATGGAGCAAAACTAGAAATGGCTAGTTTCAGATTGGATGTCAGGAAGAAGTTGTTTCCCATGAGGGTGGTGAGAGACTGGCACAGGTTGCCCAGGGAGGTGGTGGAAGCCTCATCCCTGGAGGATTTTGCAGCCAGGCTGGCTGTGGCTGTGAGCAACCTGCTGTAGTGTGAGGTGTCCCTGGCCATGGCAGGGGGGTTGGAACTGGCTGATCCTTGAGGTCCCTTCCAACCCTAACAATTCTATGTTTCTAAGAGCACGTGGCTCATCTGATTGCAGGTAGCTTTGCTCTATTTGATAGCCCTTCAGCTACAGCTAGATTAATTGCATCCTTGGCTAAAAGTCATAATGCTCATAGCTTTTCAAATCCTTTCTCTTGCCTTCCTCCCCATCCCCCAAGAGGAAGATATTTTGCAAAGGAGAACTATACTGAGGCTCCAGGGTCAACACACTCTCAAGACACTTCATCTGTTTCTTAGCCCAAGCCTAGCTCTATGCCAGCCTTGCAATTTCAGCTGCGCTACTGGTGCACATTTGGTCTCTCACCATTTAGCATTGTTATCAGCTGCTTCAGCCTCTCATCCATCATTCAAAGTACAGTTTAGGAAACCAGAATAACACAACATACATTATAGGCAGTCTTCAGCTTCTGCAGGCTTGCACAGCCCTAGAGGAGGCAAAGAAACTACACTGGTTTAAGGCAAAGAATATTAGATCCTAAGCTCTTGGTCTGGTCGTGCAGCAGCAGTGTTGTAAGTGGGATCAGAAATGTAACCCATTGCTGAAATTGTTGAGCAGGGGCCAACTCCCAGTTGCCCTTAACTTTCCCAGGTTTTATCCTCTTCCAGGCCTAAATGTTTGCTTTGGATTGCCTTAATATGGTAATGGGGGCTCTGATGTTTTCAGTTCTTCTCATCGTATGTGTGGAAGACTGCGTGATGCAACGTGATATTCCTGGTGTGCACTTCCTCGGCTCTCGCTGCAAGAATGCAGTGATGCTCTTCTGATGGCTGCTACAGAGGGGAGAGCCACAAAAATGGTCAGGGGGCTGGAACAGCTTTGCTATGAGGACAGGCTGAGGAAGCTGCAGTTGTTCAGTCTGGAGGAGAGAAGGATCCAGGCAGACTTAATAGCAGCCTGCTAGTACCTGAAGGGGGATGGAAGGCGGCTGCAGAGGGACTGTTTGCAAAGGCCTGCAGGGATAGGATGAGGGGCAACGGCTTCAAACCAGCGAAGAGTAGATTTAGATTGGGTGGTAGGAACAAGTTCTTTACCATGCCTCCTAAGTTTATGTCTCTAAAGAGCAACAACCCTTTGAATGACAGGAAGTTTTCTCTACCCACGCAATCCATTCCTACCACAAAAAAAAACCCCAACCACCACCCAAAACAACAAACCCCCAACCCAAAACAAGCCAACCAAACCAAAAAACCCCAAAACAACTCAAGCACAGGCCTTCTGAGGTAAAACTGTTGGCCAGTAATGGCCACAATTGAAAAGGGTGCATGGAGGTAGAAGAATGCTGGGAGAGTTCTGGCTTGGGTGCAGATGCAGTGCCCCTGGGGAGCAGAGGACTTCTGCTAAGCAGACTGCAAATGAGGTCCCTGCTAGTCTTAGTTCCTTTTGCTCAACTGGGGTATGTTTGGCTTGGGTTCTTTCCCTTTGGACTGTGAGGTCTCTAGCTCAGGTGAGGTGAATACAGAGGGTTTGGTGATTATTATTTTTTTCCCTACTTCTGACTGCTTGTGGAGCTGTTGGTTGTCCTGATGCGCCACCTGTCTAGGATATATTCCCAAAAGAGACCTGTCATAAAATAGAATCCTAGAATGGTTTGGGTAGGAAGGACCTCTAAAGGTTATCCAGTCCACCACCCCTCCAGCTAGCAGGGACATCTTCAACTAGATCAGGATGCAAAGAGCCCCATCCAACCTGGCCTGGAGGGTTACAGTGATGGGGCTTCTACCACCTCTCAGGGGAACCTGTGCCAGTGTTCCACCAGCCTCACCTGGTGAAAAATATCATCCTTGTCTAGTCTAAATCTCCTCTCTCTTGGTTCCAAACCATCACCTCTGGCTGCGAAGCTACCTCTTCAGCAAAAGCTACCCTCAAGAGGAAACCGAAAGTCACTTCTTCAAGGATCGTCCTTGTTTTCTAATCCCTCCTTAAGTCTGCATCTTCTGCCTGCACTTTTCACCTTCTAAAACCTGAAGGGTACCTCCTTTTATCATACTGCATTTCTAATGGGCAGCGTCTCCAAAGTGGCCTTGTGAGTGTTTGCTGCACAGCTGAGAGTGAGGCCTCACTTTGTGTAATGGTTTAATTATAATGTCAATGTGGATTCATTAGCATGACAGCTGTCACTGTAAATGGGTGAGCAGGGAGGCTTTTGGAACCCCTGGGGTCAGGGTAATTGATGTAGTGAACAGAACATTGTGTTCCCTGAACAATGGGAGGGGTCTCCATTCTGACCTGGGAAGGGCAATCAGTGTAATAGGGGAATCGATAGCAGCTGAATTTTCATCCCTGATCAGATTGATTCAACCATGTTAACCTTCATGCGCAGATTATGTTCTGCTGGAGCCTGGGTGGCTCTAGCACACCCTGAAGGAGGACAGGCAAAGGCTGATGCTTTCATTTTTGACATAAATCTCGAGTAGACACAAGAGCAGCTGCAGCCTTGCTCCACTATGATCCAAGGAAAAGATCTGCCCGAACATCTGGAGGCAGTTCTTCATGTTTGTTTTGCCATTGCTTCCCCAGCTCTTAGTCTTCTTGACATCTATTCCAGAGCTAGCCTTCCCCTTGCCAAGCCTGCTTTTGGAAAATGAGCTAATAGCAGAGGATTGCTCATGTTCCTGAAAGGATTTTGCCCCAAGAAATAGTGCAGTATTCATGTTGCTTTTATGGCTGTTTGTGTTGCTTTCATGGGTGTGCTGTTGGATATCTGCTACAAGTTTCTTCCTCTGCAAGCCCATCGTAGATCTTCTGTTGATGATGCTCCAAACGGAGTTTGGCTCATGCTGGCAATTGTTTCCTCTAACAGATGCTCATCTATCTCTTCTTGTCTTTCTAGTGCTGATTCTACATCTGATCAAATGGAGAAGCAAAGAAATGCTGTTGGAGGTTGCAAAGGTTAAGGAAAGTTTGGTCTTGCTCTAGATTCTGTAGGTGTTTACAGTCATATTTGTAAGACAGCCTGAATCACAGAATATATCTGGTTGGAACAGACCTCCAAGGCCATCCAGTCCAACCCTAGAACCCAGCACTGAAGGGTTGACACTAAGCCATGTCCTTAAGCACCAGGTCCACACACTGCTTGTACACCCCAGGGATGGTGACTCCAGCACTGCCCTGGGCAGACCATTCCAGTGTTGGAGAACCCTTCCAGAGAAGAAATATTTCCTAGCATCCAGCCTGAACCTCCCCTGGTGCAGCTTGAAACCATTGCCTCTGGTCCTGTTGGTTGTCACCAAGGAACAGAGGCTGCCCCCTCCTCGCTCCAACCTCCCTTCAGGGAGCTGTAGAGAGCAATGAGGTCTCTCCTCAGCTTCCTCTGCTCCACACTGAACAACCCCAGCTCCTTCAGATGCTCCTTCTAGGCCATGTGCCCCAGGCCCTCCTCCAGCCCTGTTGCCCTCCTCTGTTGCCCTTCTCTGGACAGGCTCCAGCCTCTCAATATCCTTCCTGTAGTGTTGGGCCCAGAATTGAACACAGTACTCAAGTATCAAATAATTCCAGTATCAAATACTGAATTCAATCCTCCAAAGCATTGTTAGGGCCAGGGAAATACAGGCTGAGGAAACTGAATAAATCACACTTAAAAGCTGCAGTGATATCACTGATCTGAGCTATCTTTTCTTTCTTCTTTGCCAGGGGGAGGAGTGCTCACCACCTTTCCTTCTCTTGCTGAGGACAGGGAGAGGTGTACAGAGACTCTGTCTCTCCCAACAAAAAATTCTAGCATTTTCCATGACAATTCTTGCTTGAAATCGTGCTGAACAATAAACCTGAGGCTGAATGGCTAGATAGATGTTTAAACAGCTGAAGGGCTCCTTTGCCCTTCAGGATAATAGATTCACAAAATGGTTTGGGCTGGAAGGGACCTTTAACAGACATCCAGCCCAACTCCCATGCAGTGAGCAGCGACATCTTCAGCTAGATTGGGTTGCTCAGAGACCTGTCCAACCTGACCTGAAAGGTTTCCAGGGATGGGGCATTTACCACTTCTCTGGGCAAACTGACCCAGTGCTTTACCACCCTCCCTCCTCAAAGAGCCACCCAAACTCTTAAAAATATCTTTCTTATATCTAGTCTTCATCTACCCTCTTGTATTTTGAAGCCATCACCCCTTGTTCTCTTGCAACAGATCCTGCCTCAAAGATTGTCCCTGAGCGGACACAGTCTCAAGCTGTGCCAGGGGAACTTTAGGCTGGAGGTAAGGAGAAAGTTCTTCCCAGCAAGAGAGATTGGCCATTGGAATGTGCTGCCCAGGGAGGAGGTGGAGTCACCATCCCTGGAGGTGTTCAAGAGGGGATTGGATGTGGCACTTGGAGCCATGGTTTAGTTAGTCATTCAGTGTTGGGTGACAGGTTGAACTTGATGATCTCTAAGGTCTTTTCCAACCTTATTGATTCTATGACTCCACAACTTCCCTGAGCAGCCTGTTCCAGCACTTGACAACCCTTTTGGGTTCCCCTGGGACAATTTGAGGCTGTTTCCTCTTCTCTTATTGCCCACCTCCCTACCACTTCCTTTCAGGTAGATGTGGAGAACATCAGGTCTCCTCTGAGCCTCCTTTTCTCCAGGCTAAATATCGCCAGGTAGCGACTTCCACGATGAAGCCAGGCTTGTGTAAATCATCAAAAGGGCATTCTCTGGGCCAAGGTAGCAACCTGCTTGAGTTGAATCCCCAGGCACTGAAGACACATGTCTGAGGTAGATATGGGGGATGTCAACTGGCACCTAGTTAAAATGTAAAGGAAAATCACTAGCCTCAAGAAAGGATGGGGAAAGGAAGGAAAGGGCACAATTGTCTCGACTCCTGAGGGGGCTGGTGTGTGCACACACACATGGTGTCACCTCTGGTGGTTCCCTAAGTGCTTTTAAAATAATGAAATTACTTCCATCAGAAGGAGGAGAGAGATGCTTGCATGATATGGGGTCTGGGGGGAGGAGAGAAGGGGGAGTAGGATGGTTTGCTTTTGTGATCTGGAAATATCTATGGCTGTGTTCATACCAGCCAGGGAAGTTTTGTTGCCAAGACTTTTAAGGCTCACAGAGGAAATGCAACACAAAGCAAAAGGCGGGGGGGGGGGGGGGGAGAGAGGGGGGAAATAAGTACAAAAATATCTGTGGAAGCACTTTGGAATAAGCTCCAGAGGAGAAAAAAAAAGGAGAAATAAAAATTCCATATGCTGCATACTATGTGGTCTTTAGGGGACTGCTTTGAGGGAAAGAAGAAGAAGAAGGGCTGTGTAAAACAAAAATGTCCACACAAATGCCTCCTGCCAGACTGGCCTGGAGGTTGTGACCAAAAGCAAGAGACTTCAGAACTTAGCATTTTGCTTGTTTGTGGAAAGAAGAAAGAGGCTCTGCTGCAATGACCCTCTCCCTGTGTTTCTATCCTGAATATTGTCAGGGTTAAAGGGAGCATTGAGCAGGAGGAGGTCTGTCTCTAGGGGGAAGAAATGGGAGGAAGGGAGAAGCCTCCTGTGAATAATTTCTTTCTTAAGAAGTCTGGGGACAGGTGCAGTGAATTTGGTGATGAATGGCTCAACCAGAGCCCTTGCACAGAGGTGATAGAAGCAGCCTAGGCTTGGGCTGGAAGATGTACAATTTAGCTGCATACTTGGTAGTATGATTCCTGAGGAAAGGAATTAGTGGTGCACTTTGTGCTCATGTAGTTGCCTCCAGCTTCCAAGCATCAGTCCTGGGAAATCTGTCACAGTAGAGATGCCCAAGCATCTGGAGATCTGACGTGCCTAACCATATCTAACCTTACTCAGAGCTGGTGTGGACTCTGTTAAAAATAAAGCTAAAGGCTTCTCTCCTAAAGTCCTTCATTCTCCCTTAAGGGTTCTGTTTTCGTTTCTCCCTTTCTCCTGTGACTACTAGGCAATCTCCCTGAAATCCTGGGGACTGTCAAGAGAAATGATGACATGTCTTCTCTTGCAAGTAGACCAGAAGTCTGCAGTGGCAGAGTCAGAGCTGATTGCCTATCTTATCTCAAGTCACTAGTCTCTAATTCAGGCTTTTGCAAACAACTACCAGTCATGCTTTCTTCTGGAGCTACAGGTTAGTGTTTAATGCACTGCTTTCCTGGGGCTTTGCCTATCAAGCCTGAGAAAAAGCCTTTTGCCTTTTTGATCCCAGGTGGAAAGGGAATCAAATTAAAATCCAGGGTCCAGGGAGCCTGGAAGGTGAGAGGGTGAAGGACAGGGGGCATTGTCTTCACTCAGGACTTCTCTGTCTTGTAAGCACCCCCAAGGCATGACAGGCCATGATTTATCATATAGTAGATAAGTTCGAATCAAACAGAATTCAGTTAAACTGACTTGAGAGATCCACTTTGTTCTTGACTGCTTTGCTGGTGGTGATTATTGCAGAGTGTTTATTTTTTTGACATATAAAAGTTTAAGTGAGGTCTATGCAAAACAAAAACCCAACAAACAACCCCAAACCATCTTACTGAGGAAAGTCTTCCTTTGGCATTAACCAACTTCCCTCCCCAGTACCAAGCCCTCAAATCACAGATGGTGTCCAGTTCCTGGTGAAAATATAACAAGGAGAAGACAGCCAAACCTCAAAAAAACCCCACACCCCACTGAAAGCCTAAAGTGACCAAGCAAAACCAACCCATGGTTTGAGAGAGTTGAGCTTCAATGAGCCATGAAATTATTGAGCAACAAAATGGAAGCAAGTGGTAAAAAAGGAGGTGCACCACAAGTTAAAATCACAGAATTGTCAGGGTTGGAAGGGACCTCAAGGATCAGCCAGTTCCAACCCCCCTGCCATGGGCAGGGACACCTCACACTACAGCAGGTTGCTCACAGCCACAGCCAGCCTGGCTGCAAAAACCTCCAGGGATGAGGCTTCCACCACCTCCCTGGGCAACCTGTGCCAGTCTCTCACCACCCTCATGGGGAAGAACTTCTTCCTAACATCCAATCTGAATCTACCCATTTCTAGTTTTGCTCCATTCCCCCCAGTCCTATCACTCCCTGACACCCTCAGAAGTCCCTCCCCAGCTTTCTTGTAGGTCCCCCTCCCTTCCTAGGAAGGCTTTGGAAAGTTACTCACTTCCAAACCCACATCCAGCACACCAGGGGGTTTGTTGTTGTTGTTTTCTTGTGAGTTTTGTTGTTGTTTAGGTTTGGGGGGTTTTCTTCCTTGTTTGTGTTTGGTTGTGTTGGTGTTGTTTTTGTGGGTTGGTTAGTTTGTTTCTCTGTTTGTTTTCAGTTTCTCACTTGCCTTGCTTTCATGGCAGCAGGGGAAGGTCAGCATCAGCAGGAAGAGGTAGCCCTGCTCCCTTCCTCTAGCTTGGATCCATTTCTCTTAGTCCTGTCCCTACCCAACACCCTAAAATGTCCCTCACCAGCAGATTCATGAGATTATTGAGTAACAAAATGGAAGCAAGTGAAAAAAGTGCCAGGAGAAGTTTGGGTTGGGCATTAGGAAAATTTCTTCACCAAAAGGGTTATCAAGCCCTGGGATGGGCTGCCCTGGGACAGGCTGCCCTGGGAAGTAATGAAGTCACCAGCCCTGGAGGCATTTAAAAGATCTAAGTGTGCTACTGAGGGACATGGTTTAGTGGTAGTTGTGGTAGTGGTAGGTTTATGGTTGGACTTGGTGGTCTTACAAGTATTTCCCAACCTAAATGATTCTGAAGTTATTGGTGTGGCCGCACTCTGGCCATTAGAAATAATGGTGTGACCTGCTGCCTTTGTTGAGGACATCTACCTGGAGCATAAATCTTTTCCCCATGAGGGTGGTGAGAGACTGGCACAGGTTGCCCAGGGAGGTGGTGGAAGCCTCATGCCTGGAGGTTTTTGCAGCCAGGCTGGCTGTGGCTGTGAGCAAGCTGCTGTAGTGTGAGGTGTCCCTGGCCATGGCAGGGAGGTTGGAACTGGCTGATCCTTGAGGTCCTTTCCAGCCCTGACAATTCTATGATTCTTTTCACTTGCTTTGGTCATAACTTTCTCCCAGATTTTACCTTGTGGTGCACCTCCTTATTTACCTCTTGCTTCCATTTTGTTGCTCAATAATTTCATGGCTCATTGAAGCTCAACTCTCTCAATCCATGGGTTGGTTTACCTTGGTCACTTCAGGCTTTCAGTGGGTTTTTTTTTTGAGGTTTGGCTGGTTTCTCCTTGCCCTGTTCTCACCAGACACTGGACATCATCTATGGTTTGTTTTGGAAGCTTACCCATCTGCTGCTGCGACCATATTCCAAACACTTTAATGGCTGCTCCTGTATCGCAGTGCATATTAATCAGTCAAATCTGCTCTCTGTATCTATCACAACATTTTTGTCTGCAGGCTTCCCACATGCCCAACTGCACAGGAAACTTGCTCAAGGCAGAATCCCTGGCCAGGCAAAGCCACGAAGCACAAATGGCACATTTATCTGCTGATGTCTTTTTTTTTCCCACTTCATATAGAACAAAAACAACCAAACCCAAAGCCTGGTGGCTCTTTTATGCACAGCCTGGCCTTGTAACACTATCAGTTGTGTGGCTTCTGAGGGAAGCTCTACTGTGATCTCAATTAAATCAATTTTCTGCTTAATGCCCGACTTAGGACTCATAATGATGTGCAACGTGGGATTTATTGTTGTGTTTGCATCGTGACTTGATTTATTGTGACTTCACCATCTTGCTCATTAATTCAACATCACTGTATGCATAACAGGGGGTGGGGGGTGTTTCAATATCAACCTAACCCCTTTTTCTGTTGAAGCTTATGTAGGCTTAAATCTGCTCTCAATAAAGGGGATGAGTCTCACTGCTGCTGCTGATTGTTCAGCCTGGAGAAGGGAAGGCTCCAGGGAGACCTAATTGCTGCCTTCCAGTACCTGAAGTGGGCCTGTGAGAGAAGGATGGAGAGGGAGTGTTTACAAAGGCCTGGAGTGATAGGATGAGGGGCAATGGTTTGAAATTAGAGAAGAGGAGATTTAAATTGGACGTTAGGAACATGTTGTTTACAATGAAGGGGGTTGAGCACTAGAACAGGTTGCCCAGGGAGGTGGTTGAGACCTCATCGCTGGAGATGCTCAGGATAAAGCTCAACAAGGCTCTGGGCAACCTGATCTAGTTGGGGATGTCCCTGCTGACTGCAGGGGGATTGAAGTGGATGACCTTTGGAGGTCCTTTCCAATCTGGGTGATTCTACAGTTCTGGGAGGTAAGGATCTTGGAATGTGCTGCCCAGGGAGGTGGTGGAGTCACCATCCTTGGAGGTGTTCAGACAGGATTGGATGTGGCACTTGGTGCCATGGTTTAGTTGTCATGAGGTGTTGCGTGATAGGTTGGACTTGATGATCTCTGAGGTCTTTCCCAACCTTATTGATTTTCTGGGATTCTTGCCAGCAGTCATTGCTTCCTCAAATTCTTGCTGGTTCTAAACACAGATCCTTTCTGTTCTCAGCCCCAAATAAAGCCCAGCCAGGCTTGTAGCTCTCTTTGTAGCTGCTACCTGCATGCGCTGCTGTGGTACAAACAATTAGCACTTCAGGTGCGCTGTTCTAGAGGTTTTATTTCAAGCAAGCAAGCTCAAGCCCACACCATTTGGTTTCAATGCTCTTTTGCCAGTGCAATGTGTCACAAGCATGCTACTACTCAGCTCATTGCTCTGATTTAGGTCTCATTATCAAGAGAGCTGAAATTGTTTAGGCAGTTCATGGGGGGGAGGGGGGGGAAGATGCTGGTGCTTTCTCTTAGTGAAAGAAGAAAAAGAAGGAAAAGGGAAAAAAAAGAGTAAGATCTATCAGCATGTAATATGACCATGAAATTAAGCACAGCCACAGTATCCCAAACCATACCCACTGAATCACTGCAAAAAATGCACTTGAAACCAGCTTTTCACTTCCCATTCCTTGCGGTGCAGCAGGAAAACTTTCAGGCCCTTCTCTGGTAATAGCAGTGTTGGCTCCTGACACACTGGCAGGGAGGAGGAGAAGAAGCCTTTGTGTTCTCACAACTTTGAGACAATGGAGACATGAATTCTTGTCAGCAAAAATCAGCTCTTGGTTCCTGAGCTGCGCCGGGATGGATCGTGCCTGGGCTGCCTCGCCGTGGTAGTGCACTGTCCTTGCCTCTTGCTGCCACCCCACCGCTGGGCAAAGCATGTTGCACCAAGACACTGACACTTGTGGCTTGTGACAGCACCTGTAAAGCTCAGAGAGGTACCAACTGCTGCCTGAAGTACAAGAAGCTAATTTCTTGGCCTCTGCATTGAGCCAAAATCCTTCGGTGCCTTCAAGAAGCCACCCCTGGACCAGGAGGGTCAGCGTTTGCAACCCATCAGCCTGAATCACAGAATCACCCAGCTTGGCAGAGACGTCAGGCAACCAGCACCAGAACGAGAGGACACAGTCTCAAACTGCACCAGGGAAGTTTAGGCTGGAGGTGAGAAGAAAGTTCTTCCCAGAGAGAGTTGTCAGCCGTTGGAATGTGCTGCCCAGGGAGGTGGTGGAGTCACCATCCCAGGAGGTGTTCAAAAAGGGATTGGATGGCACTTGGAGCCATGGTTTAGTTGTCAGGAGGTGTTGGGTGACAGGTTGGACTTGATGATCTTTGAGGTCTTTTCCAACCTTATTGATTCTATGATCCTATGATCATCAAGTCCAACCTATCAGCCAACCCTAATCAACCAGATCATGGCACTAAGTGCCTCGTCCAGGCTTTTCTTAAACACCTCCAGGGGCATCAACCCCACCACCTCCCTGGGCAGCACATTCCAATGGCCAACCTCTCTTTCTGGGAAGAACTTCTTTCTAAGATCAAGCCTAAACTTCCCCCTGCACAGCTTGAGACTGTGTCCTCTTGTTCTGGTGCTGCTTACCTGGAAGAAGAGACCAACCCCCACCTGGCTACAACCTCCCTTCAGGTAGTTGTAAACAGCAAGAAGGTCTCCCCTGAGCCTCCTCTTCTCCAGGCTAAGCAACCCCAGCTCCCTCAGCCTCTCCTCACAGGGCTGTGCTCCAGACCCCTCCCCAGCCTGTCTGCTGTTGACAGACTCCTGTCATTTGCAGAGCAGATAACTGTGCTGGGGATGACAGCTCCATGTCCCCCGCTCTGAGTGAGTGGTGCCCTGGGGACGGGGTGTGTGGTATGTCTCACCCCCATCATCACGGCCATGCAGGGAGCCTGCCAAGCCTGACCAAGAGGGTCAGATGCCTGAGGCATGTCCCTCAAAAGGGAAAAACATTACCAACTTGTTTTGGAAGTTCCACTGGGGCCCAAACTGTTGCTATTGCTGGCAGGGTCCCTCAGGAGACCTGGTTTCTTCTTCCTGACCTTATTAGTTGGATGATGTGTTGTGTAAGGACCTAACCTAGCTCATATTTCAGTCAGCTGGAGCACAGGTCTTGCTCCAGCCCCTAACAGTCAGAGGAGCATTGATGTGCTCAGGTTCAGGCCTTGGGATGTCAGAAATTTTGGTGCTGGTGTGGCATCCTGATTGTACTTTCTCTGTTCCAAAAACTCCATACTCTTTACTTTTCTCTACCTTGTTCTATTTACTGGGGTACCTGAGTGATTCCTTAAGCTTGCAACTGTCATCTTGCAGTTATTCAGAGAGTTTCACAGGTTGACTTGTTAGACTTTGAGGTTTTTGGTAGAGTGACTAACCTTTCTGCATGTTTTAGAGGGCTGGAGCTGCTTTCCTATGAGGACAGAGTGAAGGAGTTGGGGCTGGTCAGTTTGGAGAAGACCTGGGGGTACTGATTGACAGCAGCTGAACATGAGCCAGCAGTGTGCCCAGGTGGCCAAGAAGGCCAATGGCATCCTGGCCTGCATCAGGAATAGTGTGGGCAGCAGGAGCAGGGAAGTCGTCGTGCCCTGTACTCAGCACTGGTTAGGCCACACCTTGAGTCCTGTGTCCAGTTCTGGGCTCCTCAGTTTAGGAAAGAAAGGTGCTGGAAGCTGTCCAGAGAAGGGCAACAAAGCTGGGGAGGGGTTTGGAGCACAGCCCTGTGAGGAGAGGCTGAGGGAGCTGGGGTTGCTTAGCCTGGAGAAGAGGAGGCTCAGGGGAGACCTTCTTGCTCTCTACAACTCCCTGAAGGGAGGTTGTAGCCAGGTGGGGGTTGGTCTCTTCTCCCAGGCAACCAGCACCAGAACAAGAGGACACAGTCTCAAGCTGTGCCAGAGGGGGGTTAGGCTCAAGGTGAGAGAGAGGCCATTGGAATGTGCTGTCCAGGGAGGTGGTGGAGTCACCATCCCTGGAGGTGTTCAAGAGGAGATTGGATGTGGCACTTGGAGCCATGGTTGAGTTGCTTAGATGGTGTTGGGTGACAGGTTGAACTTGATGATCTCTGAGGTCTTTTCCAATTTTATTGATTCTATGAAATGAAAATTCAAGCAAATGAAGGGAGAGAAGGAATTGCCACTAGGAGAAGGGTAACATGGAAATTGGTAGGAAAGGGCAGAGCTGGATTTAGGGGTTTATTGTATATTTCTGATGGAGATAGGAAAGCTCTTCGGGATAAAAACTGGTGGATTCAAACTAAAAGTTAAAATCTATAGCTTGTTATGTTCCCCCTATATATCCACTCTCCCATGTGTTCCTGCCTTTCCTGAGGGTAGGGCAAACTCAGCTGGCTGGTGATAGCACATCTGGAGGAATCCCAATGCCAGGCAATTCATAGTACAGGGAACATGGGTTGGGAGCACTCTGTTGGTGCACTTAAGCAGGTCCACACACAGCTGAGGAGCACATGAAACACACTTTTAGAAAGAGAGGGACTTAACTGTAACAGTCATCAGAGAGGCATAGAATGGTTTGGGTTGGAAAGGACCTTCATCTAGCCCAGCTCCCACCTCCTGCAGTGAGCAGGGACATCTCCAGCTAGATCAGGTTGCTCAGAGCCCTGTCCAACCTGATTTTAGATGCTTCCAGTTTCAGCATCCACATCATAAAAATTTTCTCCCTTGTATCTAGCCTGAATCTGCCCTCTTTTAGTCTAAACCCCCTTGTCCTGTCACCCCAGGGCCACCTGAAAATACTGTCCCATCTTTCTTACAGTGATTTAAGTACTGAAATTCTGCAATAAGGTCTCCCTGGAGCCTTTCCTTCTCCAGGCTGAACAACCCCAACTCTCTCAGACCTGTCCTCACAGCAGAGCTGTTCCAGCCCTCTAACCATATTTGTGGCCTCCTCTGGAGCCTCTCCAACAGGTCCATGTCTTTCCTGTGCTGAGGACTCCAGGGCTGGCCACAGCACTGCAGGTGGGGTCTCACCAGAGCAGAGCAGAGGGGTACTGTTCCCTCCCTCAACCTTCTGGCCATGCTCCTTTTGCTGCAGCTCAGGTTGTGGTTGGTCTTCTGGACTGCAAATGCACAAAGTCAGTGGGAGGGGTTCTGAAATCCTGTGCTCTCAAGATGATGGTGTTGCTGTGCTGGGCCAGAGGTGTAAAGAAAAGCTGGGGTTGGGATGTGGGTCACTGAGGCAAAGGCACAGAGAGGTACTTTATCCTGGACTGAAGTGTCAGGAGAGCCTGGGATCTAGGTCTTCACTTTCCAGATGTAAGAGGCAAACCCACAGGTTTTGAAAGTGGATGACAGTTGACAACCTGCTGGTTCTCATGGTGGAGTCAGCTGCTGCGCTCTGGGTGATGTGGGTGAGTTTTCCTTGCTCAGTAGAAGCTGAGGCTGCTGTAACAACACAGCTACTAGTAGTCAGTTCCAGCTACTGCACGTGCAGCTAGCTGAGGTCTGCAGCTTTCCAGCCCCCAAACACAAAGCTCCTTACGTAGCTTGGTGCATTATGATCCTTCTGACCTTACCAGTCCCTTTGGTGAGTTTTTTTATCCCTTTTCTTCCAGCTCAAAATGACTTGAAGATATTTTGGCACTTCCTCCTTCGCAGTGAGAATTTGGCCAGGGTCTCTGTGGGAATGACTATCAGCTACTTGCAAAAGAACCCAGACTCTCCTGAGCCTGTCTGAGAGCCAAAGCTTTTATCAGGGACAGTTGAATTCTCTGTAGCTCTACTGTGACTCCTTTTCCCTCTCGCTGCCTGAGCTGGGCTAGATGGTGTGATTTAAGACTGGCGCCTGGGAAGTTTGGGATGAAGGCATCTTCCCTGAGGGAGGTGGGCAGGGGGCAGCCTGGGCACGCTTCCTATTCACATGCTGCAAGGATGTGCTGGAGAAACACAGCCAGGAGCTTGGCTGAGGAGGAGGATCTTCATCTCTGTGGAGGAGGAGGATGACTGCCAGGGCTGCGTGGGTCACCTGTCCCTTCCTGCCCAGGCTTTGGCTTCCCCCTCCCCAAACCCCATCTTCAAAGTCCTTTGTGCTGAGTTGCAGAGGAACTGTAAATCTGTACCCTAGTTTAGCGTGGCATGTACTCTGCCTCTAATCCAATTTCCCTCCTGTTTGTTCTCTGTACAGCCTCATTCGCCCTGACAGCTATTTAATAAACCTATTTGCTTTTCTTTGACATGAGGCAGAAGTGGTGGGTGTTGAAGAGCCAGAAGGCCCTAGTGGACAATGAAACCCTTTCCCACTCAACACTCTTCCAGCTCAGCACAGATAAATTGTGTAGAACTGGGAAATGAACCCATCCTATCTTAAAAGGAGAAAGAAGGTGGCATTCACTGGCTGGTCTGCAATCAGTTCCAGTTGGTTCCTTTCTCCTCTTTCTCCTGGTGCAGGTCAGCAGAGGTTGTAAGATGACTGGAGATGATTGATTATGCCCCTTTTGGCCCTGTCACCTAACAAGAAAGCCTTCTCTTGGGGGCACTTGCATTTTAAAAACCACCCCACCTCAGATGTGAAGGAGCAAAATTGCTCTGAGAAGTTTACAGGGACACCAGGTCCCTCTGAGAAGCTTACAGAAACACAAAATTGCTCTCAGGAGTTTACAGAAGCTAACCTGTTAATTTCCCTGCTAGGAAGTCATGTTACAAAATAGCCAGCTTAGAAACCTTCCCATTTAGTTTCCAGGCATCATTTGAGTGCTCACTCACCTTCCTCTCGACACTCATGGCAGCGTTAGGGTGTGGAGCACTGCACTGATGTCCAGGCATCATCTGAGTGCTCACTCACCTTCCTCTCGACACTCATGGTAGTGTTAGGGTATGGAGCACTGCACTGGTGTCCAGGCATCATTTGAGTGCTCACTCACCTTCCTCTCGACACTCATGGCAGTGTTAGGGTATGGAGCACTGCACTGGTGTCCAGGCATCATCTGAGTGCTCACTCACTTTCCTCTCTGCACTCATGGCAGTACTAGAAACCAGAATTAACCAGGTTGGAAAAGACTTTTGAGATCATCGGGTCCAACCTATCACCCAACACCATCTCATCAACTAAACCATGGCACCAAGTGCCCCAGCCAGGCTCTTCTTCAACACCCCCAGTGATGGTGACTCCACCACCTCCCTGGGCAGCACATCCCAATGGCCAATCTCTCTTGATGGGAAGAATTTCTTCCTCACCTCCAGCCTAAACCTCCCCTGGCACAGCTTGAGACTGTGTCCTCTTGTTCTGGTGCTGCTTGCCTGGGAGAAGAGCCCAACCCCCACCTGGCTACAACCTCCCTTCAGGGAGCTGTAGACAGCAAGAAGGTCTCCCCTGAGCCTCCTCTTCTCCAGGCTAAACAACCCCAGCTCCCTCAGCCTCTCCTCGCAGGGCTGTGCTCCAGATCCCTCCCCAGCTTTCTTGCCCTTCTTTGGGCACTGCATTGGTGTCCAGGCATCACTTGAGTGCTCATTCATTTTCCTCTATTAAGTAAAAATATTTATGAGTTAAAATAATATACCTGTACTTGTTAAAGGATTCCAATGGACAGCTGTTCAAAGCAGCACCAATACTCAGTGCCATCATCCTCAGCACCTAAATTTTTTAGCTCTTACGGAATCATAGAAGTGTTAGCGCTGGAAGGGACCTCAAGGATCAACCAGTTCCAACCCCCTGCCATGGCCAGGGACACCTTGCACTACAGCAGCTTGCTCACAGCCACACAGCCTGGCCTCCAAAGTCTCCAGGGATGAGGCTTCCACCACCTTCCTGGGCAACCTGTGCCAGTCTCTCACCACCCTCATGGGGAACAACTTCTTCCTAAAATCCAATCTCAATCTACCCATTTCTAGTTTTGTTCCATTCCCCCCAGTCCTATCACCCCCTGACACCCTCCAAAGTCCCTCCCCAGCTTTCTTGTAGGTCTCCCTCCCCTCCTAGGAAGGCTTTGGAAAGTTACTCACTTCCAAACCCACATCCAGCACACCAGGGGGTTTGTTGTTTTCTTGTGAGTTTTGTTGTTGTTTAGGTTTGGGGGGTTTTCTTCCTTGTTTGTGTTTGGTTTTGTTGGTGGTGGTGTTGTTTTTGTGGGTTGGTTAGTTTGTTTCTTTCTTTGTTTTCAGTTTCTCACTTGCCTTGCTTTCATGGCAGCAGGGGAAGGTCAGCATCAGCAGGAAGAGGTAGCCCTGCTCCCTGATGTCATGCAGGAGCTCTATCAGCTGTGGCAGCACCTATTGGCAGTGAAAGGCCAAGTGGCAGGCTGAAATATGTTAGAGAAAAGACTTGCTGGCAGATTGATGGAGAAGGCTGACATATTTCTGTAAGCTGCAACACAAAGGGAGTTAATCAAGATCAGGAGAAGTGTCTGTCTTCTTGAGAAGTCGTTTCCCACCTCAATTAGCTGGTAGTTCAGGCGAACGTACACAATGGTTAGGCTCCATCAGTCTGAGTGATGCTTTCTTGAGCAACTCTCATGTTCCTGCCTGCACTGAATCTCTGCGACGGTGCTGCCGGCAACTGGCAGACGCTGTCAGCAGGCCAATAAATCTTTATTGACAGGTTGAGCTCCGTGTTTGGCTCAAATAACAGCCCCTGTTAAGCTAGAGGGGAAGAGGAGGAAACATCCAGGCTCAGCATGCACAATGTCTATCAGAGGGTTGGCAGGGATTTCATTTCTCTTTGTTGCATTGATTGTCACATTTTATGAGGGAGCCTGTGCACGTCTCTGGTGCTGGATTGCTCTTGTTTGGGATTTCTTGCTTTGTTTTGGGGGTGGTTTCTTTTCTCTCCCCTTCTTTGTATACTTGCTTGGTGTTTTCTTTCCTGGAGTGACCAACGTCCTAATTCTGCACTGAAGTTTATGTGAGCTCTGTGAAGGAAACCAACATCTTGTACAAAACAATGACAAGGGGGGGTGGGGGTGGGAGATATTAACAATCCCCCAAACGAGTGATCAAGAAGGCAAAAGGAGCCTTCAGGCTTGTAAGGCCAAACAAAGGCAAGCAATAAACATGTGGTGGAAAGGGATGATTTCTTTTAACCTTTTTACTGTAGCCTCTGCTACTCTCCAGTAGAGATTACAGCTCCTTTTGTTTTTCACTCTCTGCATTTGGCAGATCTCTGCTCCCAGGCTGCACTCATCTGTTTTTTTCCACTGTCTCTTCTGCAGTTTTTGGTGTCCCTTGGCATAATGAAACTCTGTGCATGATCTTCCTGCCTGACAAATACCCTGTTATTGTTTTGGACCACACTGGAGGCTCTTCACAGTGAAAGCTCTTAGTAGTAGCATGCAATACACTGGCAAATCCAAGTAGGCTCTCTCCAGGCCTAGGGGTTTTTACCTTGCAAAAAGTAAATAGAACTTTGTCTTTTCTTTCCTTTTTTCCCCTTTCCCCATTATTTATTTCTTTCCCCCTTTCCCTTTTTTCCCCCCTTTCCCTTTTTTCCCCCCTTTCCCTTTTTTCCCCCCTTTCCCTTTTTTCCCCCCTTTCCCTTTTTTCCCCCCTTTCCCTTTTTTTCCCCCCTTTCCCTTTTTTCCCCCCTTTCCCTTTTTTCCCCCCTTTCCCTTTTTTCCCCCCTTTCCCTTTTTTCCCCCCTTTCCCTTTTTTCCCCCCTTTCCCTTTTTTCCCTCCCTTTCCCTTTTTTCCCCCCTTTCCCTTTTTTCCCCCCTTTCCCTTTTTTCCCCCCTTTCCCTTTTTTCCCCCCCTTTCCCTTTTTTCCCCCCTTTCCCTTTTTTCCCCCCTTTCCCTTTTTTCCCCCCTTTCCCTTTTTTCCCCCCTTTCCCTTTTTTCCCCCCTTTCCCTTTTTTCCCCCCTTTCCCTTTTTTCCCCCCTTTCCCTTTTTTCCCCCCTTTCCCTTTTTTCCCCCCTTTCCCTTTTTTCCCCCCTTTCCCTTTTTTCCCCCCTTTCCCTTTTTTCCCCCCTTTCCCTTTTTTCCCCCCCTTTCCCTTTTTTCCCCCCTTTCCCTTTTTTCCCCCCCTTTCCCTTTTTTCCCCCCCTTTCCCTTTTTTCCCCCCTTTCCCTTTTTTCCCCCCTTTCCCTTTTTTCCCCCCTTTCCCTTTTTTCCCCCCCTTTCCCTTTTTTCCCCCCCTTTCCCTTTTTTCCCCCCTTTCCCTTTTTTCCCCCCTTTCCCTTTTTTCCCCCCTTTCCCTTTTTTCCCCCCCTTTCCCTTTTTTCCCCCCTTTCCCTTTTTTCCCCCCTTTCCCTTTTTTCCCCCCTTTCCCTTTTTTCCCCCCTTTCCCTTTTTTCCCCCCTTTCCCTTTTTTCCCCCCTTTCCCTTTTTTCCCCCTTTCCCTTTTTTCCCCCCTTTCCCTTTTTTCCCCCCTTTCCCTTTTTTCCCCCCTTTCCCTTTTTTCCCCCCTTTCCCTTTTTTCCCCCCTTTCCCTTTTTTCCCCCCCTTTCCCTTTTTTCCCCCCTTTCCCTTTTTTCCCCCCTTTCCCTTTTTTTCCCCCCTTTCCCTTTTTTTCCCCCCTTTCCCCTTCCAAGCCAGACCACTCTATGACTCTACAGAAAAAGTCTGCCATGGCTTGGACATGATGCCTCTCCTTGTGGCATGGATGGCTCTACAAAGGATGGCTCTACAAAGGACATCCTTATGCATGTGTGTGGCTCCATTTGGTATCAGAGGACCAAAGGGACAAGAAAATGTCTTCTGTCCTACACACCAGTGCCGTTTTGGTTGCAGACCATAAGGCAGAAGCACATTCTTACTGTGTTGGGCCCTTCTGATTAGTGGAATCATAGAATCTTTCTGCTTAGAAGAGACCTTTAAGATATCATCAAGTCAACCATTAACCCAGTGCTGCCAAACCCACCTCTAAACCACGTCTCTCAGCACCACATCTACACATCTTTTTAAATACCTCCAGGGGTAGTGGGTCCACCATTTCCGTGGGCAACTTGTTTCAGAGCTTAACAACTGTTGCTGTGAAGATATTCTTTATAATGTCCAACCTAAACCTTCCTTGGCACAACTTGAGGCAGCTTCTTCTTGTCTTATTGCTTCCTACTTGGGAGAAGAGACTGACTCCCACCTCCCTACTATCTACTATCTTGTAGAAGGTCAGAAGCTCTCCCCTGAGCCTCCATTTTTTTCCCAGGTTCAACAGCCCCAGTTCCCTCATCTGCTCCTCCTAAGTCTTGTACTCTAGATCCTTCACCAGCTCTTTTGCCTTTCTTTGGGCATGCTCCAGCACTCCAATGCCTTTCTTGTAGCGAGGACCCCAAAGCTGACCACAGTATTCAAGGTGCAGCCTCAGCAGCGCTGAATACAGGGACACAAGCACTTCCCTAGCTCTGCTGGCCACAAGTGCTACGCCCATGTGTGCTGAGCTTTCTTGGTAGCATCAAGAACATTTTGGCCAGGTCAAAATGTTGCTGCTGACAGACAGAGGGGTCATGGAGGTGGTCTTGCAGGGGAGCAGTTCAGTTGTAGTGGTGCCTCAGTAATTGCCACTGCTAAGTAGGATTGGAGGGGGCTGGGAGTCTGCAGCCTTGCCTCTTCCCTGCTTTGCACCACACAGGTCAGGAGCCACTTCACTGTGGTTACTGGTGATGCTGATAGAACAGTCACCCCGAGGGAAAAGCAAGCCTTGATTTTATTTCTCTGTAGTACATTCTTGGTGGTTGGGGCAGGGAATATTTTCTTGCCCTGCCACCGAGGTGCTGTGTGGCAGAGAGATCACCTCCTTCCCTCTGCCCATCCACCTGAGGCAAGGCACCACAACCAAGACATGAATTCTGCCTGCCTGGAAGAGCAGATCCCTGACTATGAGATTAAAACATCACTGGCACTAGATGCTAGTTCTAAGCATATTTCTTTTCTGTCAGCAAAATATTCCCCTTTTGCCCTCTCTTATCTCCCAGCTTCTCGTCATTCCAGCCCCAGCGCTTCATTACAGCACAGCGGCCCCAGCCGAGCCACCTCCGTGTCCCCCCATCCCACCTCTGCTCCCCTTTTGGGAGGTCTTGGTGCTAATTAGATGTGTTATCACTTTGCAAAGGAGGGGCATGGGTTGAGAAACCTCTGGCATGCTGGGGCTGTAGCGGGTGCCAGCTGCAGAGGATGCTGGCAGCACCTCGCCGCATCCGTGCGGGTGGGAGAAACCCAGACTGGGGCTGCAAGGCTGTGTGGACACCACATGGAAAATCAAAGTAAGCTCCCTTCCCACTCCCCTTTCAGGCTAGGGGCAGGAGAGTTGTAGAGTTCTCGTACACTTGTGCCTAGCTCTGCATGAGCCCAGCTCAAACACGTTTGGGGGACAACTTCTGTGCATCAGCAGGGCAAAGTTGTCCCAGTAGCTAGCAGGAGGAGCAGCTGGGCTGAGAGGCTTTTGATTTGTGGTGACAAGAAGTGGAAGCTATCAGTGATTTCATGCAACAGCAGAGATGGCATCTTGAAAACTCAGGCCTTGGGACTGCAGAGGGAGTTTGAAATGGGGATGAAAGTTTTGAAACCCTTTTTTTTTTCCCTCCCCCTTCAGCTCTTTCTGCCTTAGCACACTGACCCCAGAACACTGGCAGCACTCAAAAGGGCTGGCAGAGAGAGCACTCAGACACAGGACTCTCTATTATTTCAAATTCATGCCTTAGAGCAGCAAAGATTCAGCTGAGCCTTTGAAGCATCACGTAGCCTTTGGCTCGAATCTCTTTCTTCTCCTTGGTGGAAGGCAGTAAGGAGGGTGGCTCACGGAGATGCTGAGAGGCAAATGCAGTGTTGCAGCTGGCAGAGCTCTTCTCTGCTGTAAAAGGAAACTGCCTGCCATGGCACTCAGCTCTGGGGAGGCCACACCTGGAGTATTGTGTCCAGTTTTGGGCACCTCAATACAAGAGATAAGTGGAGGGGCTGGAGCCAGGGCAGAGGAGGGCAAGGAAGCTGGGAAGGGCCTGGAGAATAAATCTGATGAAGAGCAACTGAAGGAGCTGGGGAGGGTTAGTGTGGCAAAGAGGAGGCTGAGAGGAGACCTCATTGCTGTCTACAACTCCCTGAAAGGACATTGTGGAGAGGCTGCTGCTGGTCTCTTACAGGTAATTAGTGACAGAACAAGAGGCACTGGCCTCAATCTGCCATGGGTAGGTTCAGACTGGAGAGTAGGAAATGTTTTTTTATTGGCAAGAGTGGTCAGGGATTGGAATGAGCTGCCCAGGGAGGTGGTGGAATCCCCAAGCCTGGCTGTGTTTGAAGGTGGTTTGGATGTGGTGCTTGGGGCTATGGTTTAGGGGTGAGCCTTGTAGAGCAGAGTTCTGGATTGGACTTGGTGATGCTGAGGGTCTGTTCCAACCTGAATGTTTCTGTGATGCAATCCCACTGCAGCCCTACAGAAAGCCAGGTTTATAGGGGCTGTGTCTTGTTCTGTGCCAATGGCATTATCCCAAGGGGAGCACTCAAGAAAAATACACATGAGAAACTCGAGGTGACTCTTGTTGTCATCAGAAGGTGAGGGTAAAACATTTTTAACCCTCAAGGGCAGGTTTGTAACCCTTGAAAGCAATGACCAGGACATCATAGAGTAAAATCTGGGTTGGAAGGGACCTTTGACAGTCATCTAGTCCATCCTCTCTGCAGTGAGCAGGGACATCTTCAACCACATCAGGTTTCTCAGAACCCTGTCCAACCTGACCTGGAGTGTCTCCAGGGATGTGGCACCTACCACCTCTCTGGGTAATCTGTGCCAGCGTTTCACCACCTTCGTAGTAAAAAATGTCTTCCTTCAATCCAGACTAGACCTACCAAGCTGGGGGCAGGAGTTGATCTGTGGGAGGGTAGAGAGGCTTTGCAGAGGGACCTGGACAGGCTGGACAGATGGGCAGAGGCCAAGGGCAGGAGACTGAACACATCCAAGTGCTGGGTACTGCACATTGGGCACAGCAACCCCATGCAGTGCTACAGGCTGGGGTCAGAGTGGCTGGAGAGCAGCCAGGCAGAGAAGGACCTGGGGGTGCTGGTTGATGGTAGGCTGAACATGAGCCTGCAGTGTGCCCAGGTGGCCAGGAGGGCCAATGGCATCCTGGCCTGCATCAGGAGCAGTGTGGCCAGCAGGAGCAGGGAGGTCATTCTGCCCCTGTACACTGCACTGGTTAGGCCACACCTCGAGTCCTGTGTCCAGTTCTGGGCTCCTCGGTTTAGGAAGGAGGTTGACTTGCTGGAAGGTGTCCAGAGAAGGGCAACAAAGTCGGTGAGGGATTTGGAACACAAGCCCTATGAGGAGAGGCTGAGGGAGCTGGGGTTGCTTAGTCTGGAGAGGAGGAGGCTCAGGGGAGACCTTCTTGCTCTCTACAACTCCCTGAAGGGAGGTTGTAGCCAGGTGGGGGTTGGTCTCTTCTCCCAGGCAGCCAGCACCAGAACAAGAGGACACAGTCTCAGGCTGCACCAGTGGAGGTTTAGGCTGGAGGTTAGGAGTAAGTTCTACACAGAGAGAGTGATTGCCCATTGGAATGGGCTGCCCAGGGAGGTGGTGGAGTCACCATCATTGGAGGTGTTCAGGAGGAGACTTGACAGGGTGCTTGGTTGCATGGTTGAGTTGATTAGATGGTGTTGGATAATAGGTTGGACACGATGATCTTGAAGGTCTCTTCCAACCTGGTTTATTCTATTCTATTCTGTTCTGCCTTCCTTTAGTTTAAAGCCATCACACCTTGTGCTCTGGCACACTTTCAGCAATTGCAAGGGGGTCAAACATTCAGAGCAATCTTCAAAGATGAAGATACAACCATCTCAGCCATCAGCCTAAGCCCCCCATGGAGCTTCCTAATGTTATCTTCCCCAAAGGCTAATGTCAGCCACTCCTTATTTGCCTTTCCCACAGTATCTAGGGAGGTGGTGGAAGCCTCATCCCTGGAGGTTTTGAAGGCCATAGGGTGTCAGGGAGTGATAGGACAGCACACTGGAGGAATCAGAATTGTTATGGTTGGAAGGGACCTCATGGGTCATCCAGGTCAAAGGGCTGGAGGTATCATAGAATCATAGAATTGTTAGGGTTGGAAGGGAGCTCAAGGATCAGCCAGTTCCAACACCCTGCCATGAGCAGGGACACCTCACACTACAGCAGGTTGTCCAGAGCTCACAGCCACATCCAGCCTGGCCTTAAAAACCTCCAGGGATAAGTATTTTAAGGGGGCTACAAGAAAGCTGGGGAGGACTTATAAGGGTGTCAGGGAGTGATAGGACTGGGGGGGATGGAACAAAACTAGAAATGGGTAGATTCAGATTGGATGTGAGGAAGAAGCTGTTCCCCATGAGAGAGACAGGGTGAGAGACTGGCACAGGTTGCCCAGGGAGGTGGTGGCAGCCTCACCCCTGGAGGTTTTTGCAGCCAGGCTGGATGTGGCTGTGAGCAACCTGCTGTAGTGTGAGGTGTCCCTGGCCATGGCAGGGGGGTTGGAAGTGGCTGATCCTTGAGGTCCCTTCCAACCCTGACAATTCTATGACTCTAAGCATCCTGGGGAACAAGGAGTGAGGCTGCTGCTCCAGAGGTGGGCATCTCAGGCTGTTTCCCAGTGCAGCAGTGTGAAGTCCTGCTCTGCACTGGCCTTACCTCAGTGCCTGACCTGGAAAGCGTCCCTCTCCGTTGGACAAAAGGTAGACTTTTCAAGGAGCCCTTCCCTCTGAGAGGGCTGGAAACATTTTGGAGCTTGGTTTAAGGAAGGCTTTTGCTATCATCTGGCAGAACTTGCAGGCTTTTCCTGCCTGGCAGTTGCAGACAGGGAATTGCTGATAGCCCGTCTGAAATCTGTTCCTTGCTCTCTGTCAACTCCATGGCTACCTTGTCTGGTGCAGTAATAAGCTCTGGGAAGTTTTCATATTTAAAAGAGGGGTGGGGAGAAAAAAAAAGTCTGGCCTAAGCTCAGAGCACTGTGGGACTGTGAGAGGAAGCAAACTGGAACCCATTTTCCTATTTCTTTCTTGACCTTATCCAAGAGCAGGCAGCCTATCTGTAAGTGGCAACTGTGGAAAATGTGCTCTGGCCACTTGGTGTGAAAGATAGGCAAGACTCCTAAAAAATCTTCTCCCCAGCTTATCACCTTTCTCCTGGCTCCACAGCAAACCAGTGCCCCAGTGCAGAAGGAAACTGGCTGTCTGTAAGGCTGGACAGGGCCTCATCAACAACTGATAAGCTCTCCTGTGAACATTCAGGCTCTTCAGAGTTTACTGTCCTTTCAAATACCACAGAAGCTCTAGCTGGGCAGATCCCTCCACACACTGCTGCATCAGCACAGGCCATATTTAATGCCATGCATCAGCTTCTCCTTCACTCTTCCTCCTGTTTCAGGCATGCTGCTCCCCTTTCATGGGAGTGTAAAGGCAGCTGGTCTGTGTGGCATGGTTTGCAAAGCTGGATAGAGGCAAAGATAATTCTCCTACTTCCCTGGCCCTAGAACAAAAGGGGAGGGGAGGGGAGGGGAGGGGAGGGGAGGAGAGGAGAGGAGAGGAGAGGAGAGGAGAGGAGAGGAGAGGAGAGGAGAGGAGAGGAGAGGAGAGGAGAGGAGAGGAGAGGAGAGGAGAGGAGAGGAGAGGAGAGGAGAGGAGAGGAGAGGAGAGGAGAGGAGAGGAGAGGATGCAAAAATAAAACCCAGTACCCACTATCAAACTGCTGGAAGTTGTTTGGAAGGTCTGACTTAGTTTAAAGTAAGTTAGTTAAAACAAAACTAAGTTGATTTTAACTTAGTGGAAGCAGGGATAGCATGAGAAGCCATTGTCCAAGTTTCTTATTTTTTTCCTTCTGTCCTATAATTTCTGTAAAAGCAAAACAAAAGAACCCCAGGAAGTGGTGCTCCAAAGAGCTGTTCTTCAGTGGGATGTGCTTGTCCAGTTTGGGTAAGGCAGTTGCAGAGCAAGTGGGCAAAAGCAGATTGATTTTCACCTGGATGGCCTGGCCCAAGGAGCCATGGTGAATGGAGTCAAAGCCAGTTGGCTGCCAGTCCACAAGTGGTCTTCCCCAGGGCTCAGTGTTGGGACCAGTTGTCTTTAATCTCTTTATCAGTCATCTGGATGAAGGGATCAAGGGCCCCTTCAGTAAGTCTCTAGATGACACCAAGTTAGGTGGCTGTGTCAATCTGCTTGGTAGCCACAGTTTAGTTAGGCAGGAGGTGTTAAGCAAGAGGCTGGACTTGATGATCTCTGAGGTCTTTTCCAGCCTTATTGATTCTGTGGTTTCTGAAGCAGGGAGGTTTTAGAAATCATAGGTAGAGAAAGCAGCTTGGGCTGCCAGGTAGCTTGTTAATGCATCTCCCAGGCAACCAGCACCAGAAGAAGAGGACACAGTCTCAAGCTGTGGCAGGAGAAGTTTAGGCTGGAAGTGAGGAGAAAGTTCTTCCCAGCAAGAGAGATTGGCCACTGGAATATGCTGCCCAGGGAGGTGGTGGAGTCATCATCACTGGAGGTGTTCAAAAAAGGCTTGGATGTGGCACTTGGAGCCATGGTTTAGTTGTCAGGAGGTGTTAGGTATTAGGTAGGACTTGATGATCTCTGAGGTCTTTTCCAACCTGGTTGATTCTGTTGTTCTGTGACCTATGTAGACCAGCACTTCTCTCAGGTGTGGGGGAAGCATATTGCCATTCAGTGCAACCAAACACATCCTTCCTCACTCTCCAAGGTGGCCCTGTTAAATCACTCCCCAACAAGCACTTGCTTGCCCTTGTGGCAACAGAAGACAAATAAAGCATCATTAAGAAGCAGATTAAGCCCTTACAATGCAGGCTGCAGCTCACCAAGCAGGAGCCCTGGCAGAGTTTTAGGGGGCAGCAAATTTTAAAGGCCATGGAAAGCAAGCTGAGCTGATGCATCTTGTCTGGCTGCCAGGAGTCTAAACCATTCCCTCCAGTGAGGCACTGCCCCACAGCAAGCTCAGTGCTCTCAAAAGGAAAGCAAGAAAAGGCAAGTTCAGCACTGCAAATTACCCCACCCCCACCCCCCTTTCATTTTCCCTCTAGTTGGGCAACAGCATATGGTTGAAGCTGTGAATTTGTCCTCTGGCTGCTAAACTACCCAACTTCTCCCTTTGGACCAGTGACAACATTTATGAAGGCTGAAGTTTTAGAGGAGAAGAGAATTGCCCTGCTTGCTTGTTGTGGGTGATCAGTGTGTCTGCTGCTTTTAAAGAAGACAATAACTTATTATGTTAAATCTGTGGGATGGGTTTTCTGGCTAGGGAGAGATGCTGGTTGTGCTGCAACATCTGATTGTTTGCTATGGTGTCCTGCCTGGATGGGCTGACCTGTTAGGATAGAAGCCCTGGAAAGCAGGGCTTTATCCAGAGCTCACTGAATAATCCCACTGGACTTAATCATACTCAGAGGACTGTATCTATCATCCTTTGGAGTAGATGAGTCTCCCTACTTAATGCATGCATTGTTGTATTGGTGTGGGAAGCACTTGCCTGTGTGATATGAAGTGAAGCAAAAGGGCACAGACATCTCCATTACCCTCAGGAGCAGATGTAGCAATAGCAACGAAGTAACTTGTCTGGCAGAGAGGGACTGGGCAGTGCTGGGTGACAGCAGCTCCACATGAGCCAGCAGTGTGCCCAGGGGGCAGGGAAGGCCAAGGGCATCTTGGCTTGTACCAGGAACAGTGTGGCCAGCAAGACTTGGGATGGAACTCTGTCCTGTGCTGGGCACTGGTGAGACCTCCCCTTGAGTACTGTGTGCAGCTCTGGGCCCTCACTGCAAGAGAGATCTTGAGGTGCTGGAGCAAGGTCCAGAGGAGAGCAACCAGACTGGGGAAGGGACTGGAGGGAAAGGCTGATGAGGACAGGCTGAAGAAACTGGGGGTGCTCAGCCTGGAGAAGAGGAGACTCAGGGGGGACCTTATCACACTCTACAACTACCTGAAGGGAAGTTGTAGGCGGGTGGGGGGTCAGGCTCTACTCCCAGGCACCTTGTGGCAAGGCCAGAGGGCATGGCCTGAAGCTGTGCCAGGGGAGGGTTAGGCTGAATGTTAGGAAGAAGTTCATGATAGGAAGAGAGACTGGCCATTGGAATGTGCTGCTCAGGGAGGTGGTGGAGTCACTGTCCCTGAAGGTGTTTAGGAAGAGCCTGAATGAGGCACTTGGTGCCATGGTTTAGTTGATGAGATGGTGTTGGGTGGTAGGATGGACTTGATGATCTTGAAGGTCTTTTCCAACCTGGTCTGGTCTATTCTATTCTATTCTGGTCTATCCTATCCTATCCTATCCTATCCTATCCTATCCTATCCTATCCTATCCTATCCTATCCTATCCTATCCTGTCCTAATTAATCAAAGATGGGTTTGGTTACTGGGAGCCTAGCTGCACTGTAACCACCTGCAGAGACTTACACCTTGCTGAAGTACCTATGGCTCCTGGAAAGCAGGTGAGGAACAGGGGCAAGACCTCAGTGGAGATGCAGAGCATGTCAGCTACCAAATGCACAGCCTGCTGGGCAGAGATTGAGGGAAGTCCAACACTCACTCCAGCTGCTGCCACTCTCCTGACGTGGTCTCATGAGAAGCTCAGCTGTTTCTTTCCTCCCTCCTTTCAGCATTCCTCTCTTGCCTTGCCCATCCAGAGCAAGAGGCAGGGACCAGAATAAGCAAGTCCTGACCCTGCCAGTGCTAATAGCAGTGATGATAGCTGAGCCCTGCTGACACCCCGTGTGATTTAAGGTAAGTGTGAAGCCTTTGCACAAAGCAGTGGCCCTGGGAGAGGCATCCTCCCCAAGAATGTGTCTTTGAAATACCTGGTGCTGGGAGGAATCTGCTGTGCTATGAAGGCAACATACTTGGGCTGCTCTGATGCATTTTTATGAGGCCTGGGATAAATCAGCTCTGGAAAGTATGAGTTAGCAGTAATCAGAGGGAGGGAGTTTTAGCCAGGATGTGGGAATGGCTGCAGACTGCAGCTTGCTAGTGGGGTAATAATGTGCCAGAAGAGATTTCTGTGGGTCACACTGCAGTGCTCCTTCACCCCATCTGCAGAGAAAAGGCAGCTCGTGGTCCTGGTGCCATGGGGACCTGATGGAGGGTCTGGACCTGCCTGTGCCTGGCAGCTGCCCCATCGAGGTGGATGTCTCTGGCTTTGGTTGGAGACTGTGGGGCTGATGAACTGGGTGCAAAGGTATCATTACTGAGGGCAGCAGCAAAGGTCCAGAAAGAGTGAGAGGAAGGAGGTGCAGCAGAAGGAAAGGAGTGGTCAGAAGTGTCTAAATTCTAACTTTAAACCCAGCTGCACTCACACAGGCCCCTTCCCCCCTCCCCCAACATGTTCCTGGCATATTGAGCAAATACTCAAAATACAACCTAGGCTCTGCTGGGCTCCTGAGTGTCAGGGAGGAAAAGGTTGGGATCTACAAAGTACCTTGGTTTATTTTTGGTGTATGGATGCTGCCCAGCCAAGCATAAGCCATGCCTTGTTCTGACACCTGGTCTCTCTTGTGCCATCAAATGCACATGGATGGCACTCTAAGGAGAGCACAGCCGATGATGAGGATGCTCACTGCAGAGGGGAGGCAGTGTGTGGTGGTGCCCATCCTAGTGCTGCAAGATGTGATTTGTCAGGCAGTGTGGAAGGAGCAAGATGCCCCTTTCTGGAGTGGATCAGGGCTTGATGTCAGGGACTGGGGTCTACCTTACCTGGTCTCACTGCCTGGGGAGGGATCCAGCAGGGACTGCTGATCCTTAGGCTTCCACTTTCTTGCCTCCCTCCTCCTGCAAACTTCTTGCAGATAGGGAAGTTTCTTGGTGCTTGAAGTCTGAGTGTTCTGAGCCATCCTATCCTACAAAGCCCCAGAAGGCTGTGAATCCAGAAGTGTATGTGCCTAGGGAATGTAAAAGCTCCAGTGCCAAAGTGCTGCTCCTGATGTGCTTTTCTAACCAGCCATGCTGAGCTGTAGCCCAGGCCACCAGGAAACAGGGTGACCCCAGAATCAACCAGGTTGGAAAAGACCTCAGAGATCATCAAGTCCAACCTATTCCCAGGCAACCAGCACCAGAACAAGAGGACACAGTCTCAAGCTGTGCCAGGGAAGGTTTAGGCTGGATGTTAGGAAGAAATTCTTCCCATCAAGAGAGATTGGCCATTGGAATGTGCTGCCCAGGGTTTAGTTGATTAGATGGTGTTGGGTGGTAGGTTGGACTGGATGATCTCTGAGGTCTTTTCCAACCTGGTCTGGTCTGGTCTATTCTATTCTATTCTATACTATTCTATTCTATTCTATTCTATTCTATTCTATTCTATTCTATTCTATTCTATTCTATTCTATTCTATTCTATTCTATTCTATTCTATTCTATTCTATTCTATTCTATTCTATTCTATTCTATTCTATTTTCCCTGATACCCAACACCTCCTGACAGCTAAACCATGGCTCCAAGTGCCACATCCAAGCCTTTTTCAAGCACCTCCAGGGTATACCAGAGGAGATGCCACAGAAAGCAGAAATGTGACAGCAACCTTTTGAAACCACTGCAGGATGAAAGCCAGGCTGCAGATCAGCTATCTGATCACTCTACATTTCCACACCGAGGCTGCCATCTCCTACACAACTTAAAAGATCAGCTGATGCCTTTGGGTAAATCCTCAGCTTTACCTTCAGGAAGACCTTCAGTCCTGTGGCCTTGATTTTGTTCCTTGCTAGCAGCCTTCAAAGCCTCACTAACTCTATGGACATGGTGCAGAAGGAGATTCCTGGTGAGATAAACTTCCCTGGTCCCACTGCTGCAGGCCAGCTGAGGATTTGCTCTGCTGTTTTAGTGAGTTTTGATGTGAAAATATTATTCCAAAGTGCCCTTTGATATTTCCCTGGTGCTGAGCATACTGCATAGCAGGAGTTATCTGAAGATTAGAGCTGCAGTGAAGGTGGTGGTGGTGGTGTGTTTTGTTTTTGGTGCAGCTCTTCCAGCTGTGTTCTTTCTCCCACAATACAAAGCACATCTGCACCATTTTAGTTTGGGAGCAAAGGGAGGCTTTATTGGACAGCATTGTGCATGCTGGAGGGGAAGCTGCTGGGGACAAGGAGATTTCTGCTTGTGTAATGATTTTTAACATGTCAAAACTGCAGCTCTATCAGTTCTGGTGAGAAGTGCCTGGAAGTAGGACATGATAACCGTTAAGGAAAAGACCTAGGACCCAACAAGATACTGTGGGGGGATAGGCAGCCGTACAGGATGGGGAGGGATAGGATAGAATAGAATAGAATAGAATAGAATAGAATAGAATAGAATAGAATAGAATAGAATAGAATAGAATAGAATAGACCAGGTTGGAAGACCTTCAAGATCATCACATCCAACCTATCAACCAATCCAACCCACCTAAACAACTAAACCATGGCACCAAGCACCCTATCAAGTCTCCTCCTGAACACCTCCAATGACCTCCACCTGTCTGCAACCTCCCTTCAGGGAGTTGTAGAGAGTAATAAGGTCTCCCCTGAGCCTCCTCTTCTCCAGGCTAAGCAACCCCAGCTCCCTCAGCCTCTCCTCCCAGGGCTGAACTCCAAACTCCTCAACAACTTTGTTGCCCTTCTCTGGACACCTTCCAGCAAGTCAACCTCCTTCCTAAACTGAGGGGCCCAGAACTGGACACAGGACTCAAGGTGTGGCCTAACCAGTGCAGTGTACAGGGGCAGAATGACCTCCCTGCTCCTGCTGGCCACACTTTTCCTGATGCAGGCCAGGATGCCATTGGCCCTCTTGGCTGCCTGGGCACACTGCAGGCTCATGTTCAGCCTACCATCAGCCAGTAGCCCCAGGTCCCTCTCTGCCTGGCTGCTCTCCAGCCACTCTGACCCCAGCCTGTAGCACTGCCTGGGGTTGTTGTGGCCAATGTGCAGTACCCAGCACTTGGATGTGTTCAATCTCATGCCCTTGGACTCTGCCCTTCTGTCCAGCCTGTCGAGGTCCCTCTGCAGAGCCTCTCTACCCTCCAGCAGATCTCTGAGGTCTTTTCCAACCTTATCGATTCTATGATAACTATGTGAGTTTGGGCTCATCTTGTCTGCATTTTTAGACCAGGGAAGACTCTGTCAAACTCCCAATATTTACATATTAAACAGTCAGTCAGTAAGCCACAAAGAGTGAAGTGAAAGGCCATAAACCAGTCCAGCCAACATCAGGCTCCAGCAAAACAACAAATGACTTTCTGCAAGGCTCTGTTAATGAAGCTACTCAAGGAGAGGAACAGAATTAGTGTCAGTTCTTAGGCCAAAGCTGATTGTCCTCCTCTGCTGGCACTAGAAGTTTAGTGCTAAAAGAAGGAGCACAGCTTTGTGAAGTATCCATCCCCTTACCTTCTGCACGTTGTTTATCAGGGATCAGTTAGAATGCCACATTGCTAATCAGGTGTGTATCAGGTGGGCTGAACTGTAAAGGAGCAGCTGTGGGCAAATGAGGAATTTTAATTGCATGTGGACTTTTTCTGGTTTGGTTCAGTGGCAGGTCGTACTTGACCTGGCAGCTCCACATCTTTATCTGTGAGCTGAAGGAAAAATCATAACCTGGAGATAAGACAAAGGCTGTCTGAATGGTGAAAGCCAGCGCTGGGGTCGGAGTGGCTGGAGAGCTCCCAAACAGAGAGGGACCTGGGGGTGCTGATCGACAGCCACCTGAATATGAGCCAGCAGTGTGCCCAGGTGGCCAAGAGGGCCAATGGCATCCTGGCCTGCATTAGGAATAGTGTGGGCAGCAGGAGCAGGGAAGTCATTGTGCCCCTGTACTCTGCACTGGTTAGGCTGCACCTTGAGTACTGTGTCCAGTTCTGGGCCCCTCAGTTTAAGAAGGACATCAAAACACTTGAAGGTGTGCAGAGAAGGGCAACAAGGCTGGGGAGAGGCCTTGAACACAAGCCCTGTGAGGAGAGGCTGAGGGAGCTGGGATTGTTTAGCCTGGAGAAGAGGAGGCTCAGGGGTGACCTCATTGCCCTCTACAACTACCTGATGGGTGGTTGTGGCCAGGAAGGGGTTGGTCTCTTCTCCCAGGCAACCAGCACCAGAACAAGAGGACACAGTCTCAAGCTGTGCCAGGGGAGGTTCAGACTCGAGGTGAGGAGGAAGTTCTTCACCGAGCGAGTCATTCGGCATTGGAACGGGTTGCCCAGGGAGGTGGTTGAGTCATCGACCCTGGAGGCGTTCAAGGGGAGATTGGACGTGGCACTTGGTGCCATGGTCTAGTCATGGGGTCTGTGTTGATAGGTTGGACTCGATGATCCTCGAGGTCCTTTCCAACCTAAGTTATACTGTTGAGTAAGCAGTGAGAGAAACTGGTCTGCTGGGTGAGCAGAGCCCAGTGGAATGAAGTGGCCCAGCGAAAATGCCAGTTTGTATACCTCAGCATGAACAAAATAACCAGACAGCAGACTGTAGCCTCAAAACCCAAAGGCTTCACTGGTTCTGTTGGACCAGCAGGAAAGCAGAGGATTGCAGCATGCATCCTCCTGTGTCAAGTTCTGGGCCCCTCAGTTTAAGAAGGACATTGAGACACTTGAACATGTCCAGAGAAGGGCAACAAGGCTGGGAAGAGGTCCGGAGCACAGCCCTGTGAGAAGAGGCTGAGGGAGCTGGGGTTGCTTAGCCTGGAGAGGAGGAGGCTCAGGGGAGACCTTCTTGCTCTCTACAACTTCCTGAAGGGAGGTTGTAGCCAGGTGGGGGTTGGTCTCTTCTCCCAGGCAACCAGCACCAGAACAAGAGGACACAGTCTCAAGCTGTGTCAGAGGAAGTTTAGGCTGGAGGTGAGGAGAAAGTTCTTCATGGAGAGAGTTAGCCATTGGAATGTGCTGCCCAGGGAGGTGGTGGAGTCGCCATTCCTTGAGGTGTTCAAGCGGGGATTGGATGTGGCACTTGGTGATGTGGTTTAGTCATGAGGTCTGTGGTGACAGGTTGGCCTTGATGATCTTTGAGGTCTTTTCCAACCTTGTTGGTTCTATGATTCTATAATTCTCTTTGCCAGCAGTTCTTGCATGTCCTTCCTCAGCATCCACTCTGTGGCTGTGCCAGACAATACAAGCTTAGGGTTTTTCCCTAAGGTATTTACAAGGTATCTGAGTTGAAGAACAATCTACCAGAAAGCTGGGGAGGGACTTTTGAGGGTGTGAGGGAGTGATAGGACTGGGGGGAATGGAGCAAAACTAGAAATGGGTAGATTCAGATTGGATGTTAGGAAGAAGTTGTTCCCCATGAGGGTGGTGAGAGACTGGCACAGGTTGCCCGGGGAGGTGGTGGCAGCCTCATGCCTGGAGGTTTTGAAGGTCAGGCTGGATGTGGCTGTGAGCAACCTGATCTGGTGTGTGATTGTGTGTTGCTGAGCTCTGTGCTCCAAGGCTGGGACTGGTAAGAGTGGTACTGAAATACTGCAGGTTCAGCAAGTTCTGCTTGTAAGGTGTGTACCCAGAGAGCACAAGAGACAGCTGTAAAACAAAAGCAAGGGCTGGAGAGAGATGCCTTAGATGGAGCTTCTCACACATGTTTATCCTTGCAAAGGTCCTCCAGAGAGGAATCTTCACAGGAAGAGAGAAGGCTGAGCAGCAAAGGGCTTTACAGCACAGTGAAGTGAAGCATGAGCTGAAGCTGTGGCTGGGAGCTGAAGCTGGACAAATTAAGCTGAAAGTAACATGTGTTTTTATTAGAGTGAGCCTAATCACTGCAACACACCAGGGGCCAGGGGAGGAGGGTGGCTTCTCTGGCTCCTAAAGTCTTTACATCCAGGCAAATGCCTTGCTGGAGATAGTCTTTAAGCAAAACGGTTTATTGGACTGGATGCAAAGGTAACTTGGTGAAATGCAATGACCTGTGATACATCACAGGGTCAGGCTGGATGCCAGCAGCCCCTCCTGGCTCGCAGCATTACAAACCTATGAACACTTAAACCTAAAGAAATTGTGACAGCCAGCTGCAATATTGTTCTCTGCTGAGATTCCTCTAAATCTCCTAAATAAATCAACTTATACTTAACCTGCTAGCCAGCAGGCAATGTGAAAGACATGCAGGCAGAAAGGGACCTGGGGGTACTGGGGGACTGTAGGCTGAACACGAGCCAGCAGTGTGCCCAGGTGGCCAAGAAGGCCAATGGCATCCTGGCCTGCATCAGGAACAGCAGGAGCAGGGAGGTCGTTGTGCCCTGTACTCAGCACTGGTTAGGCCACACCTTGAGTCCTGTGTCCAGTTCTGGGCCCCTCAGTTTAGGAAAGATGTTGAGATGCTGGAAGGTGTCCAGAGAAGGGCAACAAAGCTGGGGAGGGGTCTGGAACACAGCCCTGTGAGGAGAGGCTGAGGGAGCTGGGGTTGCTTAGCCTGCAGAGGAGGAGGCTCAGGGCAGATCTCTACAACTCCCTGAAGGGAGGTTGTAGCCAGGTGGGGGTTGGTCTCTTCTCCCAGGCAACCAGCACCAGAACAAGAGGACACAGTCTCAAGCTGTGCCAGGGGAGGCTCAGGCTGGATGTTAGGAAGAAATTCCTTGCAGAAAGAGAGATTAGCCATTGGAATGTGCTGCCCAGGGAGGTGGTGGAGTCACCATCCCTGGAGGTGTTTAAGAAGAGCCTGGATGAGGCACTTGGTGCCATGGTTGAGTTGATTAGATGGTGCTGGGTGATAGGTTGGACTCAATGATCTGAAAGGTCTTTTCCAACCTGGTTTATTCCATTCCATTCCATTCCACTCTGTTCCACTCTTACTACTTTGGAACAAGTATATTTCATATCTAATATTTTAATTGCTTTTTAAGCACAGATAAGAGGCTAAAGCTTTCCAGGAGTGGGGGGAATCCACATGTTGCACATTAGGGCCTATCCAAGCTTTGTCACTTCATTTTATTGGTCTTTTCCAAGCAGATTTTTGGACTCTATTGTCTTGGCTTTGCCTTTACAATGCTGTAGGCTGCCCACACTCCATCACACATTTGAGATGAAAGGGAAGATTTTGACAAAGCAGGTTGAGACAAGAACCATATCCTGATAAGAGGGAGCTGTTAATCTGCACACTCCTCACAACAGCAGCTGGGGTCAGGAATCATCCCTCCTTGTTTGAAATGATTGATTTTTGCATTATCAGTAGAGCCACACTTCTGAGACTCGGTGTCTCGGGAGCTGCTCTCCGCTGCAGCCTCTCCTTGCAAGGCTGTGTGGGGAAGAAGTAATGCTACATATAACTAAGAAAGATGTTTGAGCTCTCTGTGGAGGAAGCATTTGAAACAGGTGCTGCAGTCCAACAGTCCAGAAACCTTGCAGCATTTAGAATCATAGAATTATTAAGGTTGGAAGGGACCTCAAGGATCAGCCACTTCCAACCCCCCTGCCATGGCCAGGGACACCTCACGCTACAGCAGGTTGCTCACAGCCAGCCTGGCTACAAAAACCACCAGGGATGAGGCTTCCACCACCTCCCTGGGCAACCTGTGCCAGTGTCTCACTACCCTCATGGGGAAGAACTTCTTCCTAGACATCCAATCTCAATCTACCCATTTCTTGTTTTGTTCCATCCCCCCCAGTCCTATCATTCCCTGACACACTCAGAAGTCCCTCCGCAGCTTTCTTGTAGCCCCCTTCAGATCCTGGAAGGCCACAATTAGGTCTCCTCAGAGCCTTCTCTTCTCCAGACAGAACAACCCCAACTCCCTCAGACTGTCCTCATAGCAGAGCAGCTCTAGCCCTCTGCTCATCCTTGTGGCCCTTCTCTGTGAAAGAGCTCCATCATGTCCAAATCCTTCCTGGAATAGAGGCTCCAGAACTGGACACAGTGCTCCAGGTGGGGTCAGAGCAGAGGGGGAGAATCACCTCCCTGGCCCTGCTGGCTCTGCTTCTCTTGCTGCAGACCAGGATGGGATTGGCTTTCTGGGCTGCAAGTGCTCACTGCTGGCTCCTGTTGAGCTTCTCCTCCACCAGCACCCCCAGGTCCTTTTCTTCAGGGCTGCTCTCAAGACAGTCAGGGCTGCTCATTCACCTGAACATAACCCTGTGCTGCCAGTCCTAAGGAGTTCTGGTTTTATTCTGCTGAAGATGCTGTGCAATTCCAATGCAGGTAAAGTCCCTTGGCTCTAAATAGGTTGTTTGTGTACTCAAAACCATCTTCCTTAGTGCAGAACCGGCATAAACTGCTCTGAGTTTGGACTCAAGGTGAGGAGAAAGTTCTTCACAGAGAGAGTAATTGGCCATTGGAATGTGCTGCCCAGGGAGGTGGTGGAGTCACCATCCCTGGAGGTGTTCAAGAGGGGATTGGATGTGGCACTTGGTGCCATGGTCTAGTCGTGAGGTCTGTGGTGACAGGTTGGACTTGATGATCCTCGAGGTCTCCTCCAACCTTAGCAATACTGTGTTTGTGATTCTGTGTGTGTGATACTGAAAAGCCAAAGGAAGCAAAGTGGGAGAGCCTGGTGAGCACACAGCATTTACTCTGCTGTCCTTTCTTTGCTACTCACAGCAAATAGCTCCTTCTGCAGTTCCTGGAAAGGATGGAGGGGAGTGAGGCCTTCAGGTGCTCTTTTTTTTTCTGGAAGGGTGAGGGGGGCTGTCAAAGAAGGAAAACAAATATGTCCTCAGCTTTAAACACTTGCCAGCAGTCTCAGGAGTAGATAAAAACCTAAATCTTAACCTGGTGGAAACAAACAGGCCTTTGCCTGAGCTACTGAATGGTTTAGCTGCAAGCAGGGAATGAATTGCCTCCTAACTCTTTTAGGCAGTGGACTGATGATTGTTTGGTTTGTTGCCAAAGAGGCAATGGATGTTGATTCACTTCTTGTAATTCTTCCCTTGTTTCTCCTATCTCCACCCAATAATTAATGTGATTATGTATATTAAAAGAGAAATAGCCCAAAAAAAGTTTAGCTTTTTACTTATCCCCCACACCCACCCCAAGAGGTTATTGCTCCTCACACAGCATTAACATAATCTCACAGCTGACTGAACATTACCCTCTGACCTTCCTTTCCTTGGGGACAAACTCAGGTTTAATTGACATTTGTGTCTGTGGGCTCTGCTGAGGAGAGATTAGCAGTGGCTTAGCTAATTAGTATTTAAATGTTCACTAATGTTCCAATGGATTTGTCAATTGCAATCTTGTTAAAAAATGGATTGAAAGATTTCACTTTTGGGGGAAGAAGAAAGCCAAAAAGAAGGAAGAAAAAGGAAAGAGAGATGTCAGAGCTGATTCAGCTTCTCAAAAGGATTCAATGAAAAATCAAACCTGCTGTTATGGTCTTTTCAGTCAGACTAGAAGGAAAACATTTTGAATTGCAGATCACAGGCTCACAGGATGTTAGGGGTTGGAAGGGACCTCCAAAGACCTTCCAGTCCAACCCCCCTGCCAGAGCAGGACCACAGAATCCAGCACAGGTTACACAGTGACACACCCAGATGGGTCCTGAAAGTCTCCAGAGAAGGAGACTCCACAACCTCTCTGGGCAGCCTGCTCCAGTGCTCTGTGACCCTCACAGTGAAAAAGCCCCTCCTCATGTTGAGGTGGAACCTCCTGTGCTGTAGTTTCCACCCATTCCCTCTTGCCCTGTCTCAGGGCACAAGTTAGCAGAGGCTGTCCATGTACCTTTCTTCCAGGTGCCCTCATTCCTGTTGATGAAGATATGCAGGGCAGTGACTGAAGGACAGAGCCAGGCTCTACTCTGGGATGTCCAATCATAGGACAAGGAGCAATGGGGTCAAGCTGGAGTAGAGGAAATTCCAGATGAACATGAGGAGGAACTTTTTCACTGTGGGTATGCCAGAGCCCTGGAGCAGGCTGCCCAGAGAGGTTGTGGAGTCTCCTTCTCTGGAGACTTTCCAAACCCACCTGGTTGCGTTCCTGTGTGACCTGCCCTGGGTGATCCTATTCACAGTATCACCAAGGTAGGAAAAGACCTCAAAGATCATGAAGTCCAACCTGTCACCACAGACCTCATGACTAGATCATGGCACCAAGTGCCACATCCAATCCCTTCTTGAACACCTCCAGGGATGGTGACTCCACCACCTCCCTGGGCAGCACACTCCAATGGCCAACAACTCTCTCAGTGAAGAACTTTCTCCTCACCTCCAGCCTAAACCTCCCCTGACACAGCTTGAGACTGTGTCCTCTTGTTCTGGTGCTGGTTGCCTGGGAGAAGAGACCAACCCCCACCTGGCTACAACCTCCCTTCAGGGAGTTGCAGAGAGCAAGAAGGTCTCCCCTGAGCCTCCTCTTCTCCAGGCTAAGCAACCCCAGCTCCCTCAGCCTCTCCTCACAGGGCTGTGCTCCAGACCCCTCCCCAGCCTCGTTGCCCTTCTTTGAGCACGTTCAAGGGTCTCAGTGTCCTTAAACTGAGGGTCCCTGCTCTGCTAGGGAGGCTTCAATGGATGATCTTTTGAGGTCCCTTCCAACCCTTCATTTTCTGTGACTGGAAACTGAGGAGCTGTAAGAAAATACTGTCACGTGCATTAGATGTTGAGGAGTACTGGCACGATGGGGAAGCTCAACTTCATTGACCTTCTGAGAGAGAGCTAAATTGAGCAAGAAGAATGTGTGACTGTTTGGGGTTGTTTGGGGAGTGGTGGGGTGGGTTCAGAAATAGTGTGGCCAGAAGGAGCAGGGAAGTCATTCTGCCCTGTACTCACCACTGGTTAGGCCACACCTTGAGTCCTGTGTCCAGTTCTGGGCCCCTCAATTTAAGGACATTGAGACTCTTGAACGTGTCCAGAGAAGGACAGCAAGGCTGGGGAGAGGCCTTGAGCACAGCCCTGTGAGGAGAGGCTGAGGGAGCTGGGGTTGCTTAGCCTGGAGAAGAGGAGGCTCAGGGGAGACCTTCTTGCTCTCTCCAACTCCCTGAAGGGAGGTTGTAGCCAGGTGGGGGTTGGTCTCTTCTCCCAGGCAAGCAGCACCAGAACAAGAGGACACAGTCTCAAGCTGTGCCACGGGAGGTTTAGGCTGGATGTAGGAAGAAATTCTTCCCAGAAAGAGAGATTGGCCATTGGAATGTGCTGCCCAGGGAGGTGGTGGAGTCACCATCACTGGAAGTGTTTAGGAAGAGCCTGGATGAGGCCCTTGGTGCCATGGTTTAGTTGATTAGATGGTGTTGGGTGATAGGTTGGACTTGATGATCTCAAAGGTCTTTTCCAACCTGGTTGATTCTGTTCTGTTCTATCCTATCCTATCCTATCCTATCCCCTATCCTATCCTATCCTATCCTATCCTATCCTATTTATAGGATGTGTCAGTAGCACATGGGGTCTGCAGCCCTGAGGAGACCCAGCCCCAAATCACAAAACCTCTCTGCAGCTCCCAACCTGGTGAGACACTATGCTCTGTTCTTTCCAAAACAACCCCCACCCCAACCCCCTTCCACCCCCCACATCACAAAGGCCATTAATTACACTTATCAGGAAAGAATTCGGTGCTGAGTTTGAGATACACAACTGGAGACATGGAGAGAGGTTCAGAGGGAAAATCACCTTCACATCCTATGGGGCTGTCTGGCATTGAAAGTCTTCAGCCCTTCTGCTGGGAAATGGATGTCTGAGGTAGCCCCCAGGACATTTCCCTGCCTCCCTTAGTCCCTGATACCATGGGTGTGAGAAGAAAGCCTTGATGGGGGAAATGTAAACAGAGAAAGACATCTGGGGGCTGTAGCCAACAGCTATGCTCTGGCACTGTGAGCCACACTGCAGCCTCTGTGCTGCTAGGAAGGTATATCCTGGGGACATTCCTCAATGGAGGAACCAAACAGGGGCAAGCATCACCCAGCTCCACGGGCTGCTAGATCATGAGAGCAGCAATGAGGGACAGTGGCATCACTCAGCAACCCAACCAGGTTTTGGGGAGGGAGAGGACACTGGCACCAGGCTGAGACTCCAATCATAGTTCTCAAAGGCACACCAGGTATGTCTAAGCTAAATCTATCCTCCTCTAGCTTGGATCCCTCCTCCCCCCCCCCCCCCCCCCCCCGAGTCCTGTCACTACCTAACACTCTAAAAAGTCCCTCCCCAGCTTTCTTGTAGCCCCCTTCAGATACTGAAAGACCACAATTAGGTCTCCTCAGAGCCTTCTCCTCTCCAGACTGAACAGCCCCAACTCCCTCAGTCTGTCCTCATAGCAGAGCATCTCCAGCCCTCTGCTCATCCTCATGGCCCTTCTCTGGACACATTTCTTTTTTGCAAAGGCAAGAGAAAGGCAGAGAACACACAGGCTAGTGAAAGGGTAGCTGACACATAAGGATCACCATCCTCCTCATTTTAGCCTGAATGAAAACTGCAAGTAACACTGAAGTATACACAAAGTCACTTTTCTCCACTGAAAGCCACAGAATCACAGAATCAGCCAGGTTGGAAGAGACCTCCAAGATCATCAAGTCCAACCTATCACCCAGCACTAACTAACCAACCAGACCATGGCACTAAGTGCCTCATCCAGGCTTTTCTTAAACACCTCCACAGGGATGCTTACCCCATCACCTCCCTGGGCAGCCTCTTCCAAGGGGCAATCTCTCTTCCAGTGGAGAACTTCTTTCTGAGATCAAGCCTAAACTTCCCCCTGGCACAGCTTGAGACTGTGTCCTCTTATTCTGGTGCTGCTTGCCTGGGAGAAGAGACCAACCCCCACCTGGCTACAACCTCCCTTCAGGTAGTTGTAGAGAGCAAGGTCTCCCCTGAGCCTCCTCTTCTCCAGGCTGAACAGCAGGGGTGCTGATGGATGAGAAGCTCAACAGGAGCCAGCAGTGAGCACTTGCAGCCCAGAAAGCCAACCAGAGCCTGGCTGCAGCAAGAGAAGCAGAGCCAGCAGGGCCAGGGAGGTGATTCTCCCCCTCTGCTCTGACCCCACCTGGAGCACTGTGTCCAGTTCTGGAGCCTCTATTCCAGGAAGGATTTGGACATGATGGAGCTCTTTCACAGAGAAGGGCCACAAGGATGAGCAGAGGGCTGGAGATGCTCTGCTATGAGGATAGACTGAGGGAGTTGGGGTTGTTCTGTCTGGAGAAGAGAAGACTCTGAGGAGACCTAATTGTGGCCTTCCAGTACCTGAAGGGGGCTACAAGAAAGCTGGGGAGGGACTTTTGAGGGTGTCAGGGAGTGATAGGACTGGGGGGAATGGAGCAAAACTAGAAATGGGGAGTTTCAGATTGGATGTTAGGAAGAAGTTGTTCCCCATGAGGGTGGTGAGAGACTGGCACAGGTTGCCCAGGGAGGTGGTGGAAGCCTCATGCCTGGAGGTTTTTGCAGCCAGGCTGGATGTGGCTGTGAGCAACCTGCTATAGTGTGAGGTGTCCCTGGCCATGGCAGGGGGGTTGGAAGTGGCTGATCCTTGAGGTCCCTTCCAACCCTGACAATTCTGTGACTCTACCCACACGTGCACCAGGTGCAAGGAAACATCCTCAGCCAGCTGAGGCTGCATGGTGCAGGGCTGAAAGCTCCTAAAGGCTGCCATTATTTCAGATACTTCCACACAGATTTTCTGCCTGGCTGAAGGCACAAGGAAACTCTCTTGCTCGGCGTTTTGCACAGCCATCTGTTAAATCGCTTCATATCAGAGCTGAACCTCGACCTCCTCACTGTTAATCTTCTTGATTGGTTAAGTCCTTGCTTTCTGTCAAAAGATCTAAAGTGTGAGTGTCAGTGATCAGCACATGAAGATTTTTCTGGCAGAGAAGAGTGGCTGCCCTTTTCCACCCCTTTTTCTCCTCTGTTGAAGAGAGGGAGCATCCACTCTCTTATTTGCACTCCACCCTGCTGACTGTACAACCAATTTGATCTGAAAGAAGGTTTATGCTCTGGTGAGACCCCACCTTGAATACTGTGTCCTGTTCTGGGGTTCCCATGATAAGAAGGACACAGAGCTGTTGGAATGAGTCTAGAGGAGGCCACAAAGATGATCCAAGGGCTGCAACACTTCTGCTAGGAGGATAGGCTGAGGGAGCTGGGGGTGTTCAGCCTGGAGAAAGAAAGACTCTGCCTTCCAATACCTGAAGGGATCCTACAGGAAAGCTCAGAGGGCCTTGTCCTAAGGGTGTCTAGAGAAAGGACAAGAGGGAATGATTTGAAGTTGAGGGAGAGCAGGGTTAGACTGGAGCTTAGGAAGAATTTCTTCAGTAGGAGAGTGGTGAGACTGGAACAGGCTCCCCAGAGAGGTTGTGGATGCCTCCTTCTCTGGAGATATTCAAGCCCTGCCTGGATGTGTTCCTGTGTGACCTGTGCTGGATTCTCTGGTCCTGCTCTGGCAGGGGGATTGGACTTGATGATCTCCAAAGGTTCCTTCCAACCCCTAACATCCTTTGAGCCTATGTGATCCTGTGAGCCTGTTTGAAGGGCAAGGGCTTGTAAGTTGGTCAAACAGCCTGTGGAAAAGAACCCTCAGCTTCCACCAAAGAGCAGCAGCCTCGGTGGGCAGGTCTGCTCTGTGCAGCCAGCCATGCGAACTTGACTGAATGCAGGAGTTCATCTCTGCGATTACTGTGCCCAGGGATGATTCTGCTTTCAACCACAGCCACTCCACGGGATGCCTTGGTGCACAAGGCTGCCAGAAAACCTGCTTACCCGGGGAGCAGAGCACCGTTTAGCCCCTGTGAGCTCTTTCTTGCAGCTTATCCCCACAAGTCTGGCAGAATCACAGGGGAGTTTTGCAGAGCAGCTTCAGCCAAGTTTAGAAGGTGTGCTTCTGGTTAGAGCTGGGGTATTTCACCCAGAGGATAATGTTTGCACTGAGTGTCAGTGTGCATTGTGCTTTGGTCAGGATGATGCCCAGCCAGTGACCTTATTCAGCCCCAATTAGCTGATAACTGCCAGGGAGTCCCATTCCTCATTGTTAGGAGCGAACAAGGCAACCATGGGCGAAAGGTAGCAATAATAGGAACAGCTAATTAGCCTGCGAGTGGAGCACAAGGCAAGGAAATGAGAAAGAGAGAGGTGAGAGTTTCTAGAAGGTCTGGCTGCCACCTAAAGATGAGGTGACTGTCTCAATCCCAGGAGGTAAGCATGGGGCTCAAGTCAAAGCTTAACTCCCGCTACTTCTACAGCCTCTTCTTCAAAGCCCTTCAAGCACAGCTACACTTTGCAACACAGCAGCCCTGCAGCTCAGATAGGCACAGTCACAGTCTCATGGTACGTTAGAGGTTGGAAGGGAGCTCCAGAGGTCATCTAGTCCAACCTCACTGCCAGAACAGCATCACCCAGGGTAGTCTGCACAGGAATGCATCCAGCTGGGTTTGGAAAGTCTCCAGAGTAGGAGACTCCAAGGCCTCCCTGTGCAGCCTGCTCCAGGGCTCTGTCACCCTCACTGTAGAGAAGTTTCTCCTCATGGAGTCCTGTGTCCAGTTCTGGGCTCCTCAGTTTAGGAAGGATGTTGACTTGCTGGAGCATGTCCAGAGAAGGGCAACAAAGTTGGTGAGGGGATTGGAACACAAACCCTATGAAAAGAGGCTGAGGGAGCTGGGGTTTTTAGCCTGGAGAAGAGGAGACTCAGGGGTGACCGTATTGCTGTCTACAACTACCTGAAGGGGGGTTGTAGACAGGCAGAGGTTGGTCTCTTTTCCCAGGCAGCCAGTACCAGAACAAGAGGACACAGTCTCAGGCTGCACCAGGGGAGGTTCAGGCTGGAGGTGAGGAAGAAGTTCTATACAGAGAGAGTGATTGGCCATTAGAATGTGCTGCCCAGGGAGGTGGTGGAGTCACCATTGCTGGAGGTGTTCAGGAGGAGACGACAGGGTGCTTGGTTGCATAGTTTAGTTGGTTGGGTGGTGTTGGATGATAGGTTGGACACGATGATCATGAAGGTCTCTTCCAACCTTGTCCTATTCTATTCTATTCTATTCTATTCTATTCTATTCTATTCTATTCTATTCTATTCTATTCTATTCTATTCTATTCTATTCTATTCTATTCTATTCTATTCTATGTTGAGGTGAAACCTTCTATGTCCAAGCTTGAATCTGTTATTTCTTGTCTTATTGCTGTGCACCACTCAAAAGAGCTTGGCCCCCTCCACTTGACACCCACCCCTCAGCTATTGATAGACATTGATCAGATCCCCTCTCAGCCTTCTCTTCTCCAGACTAAACAGCCCCAGGGCTCTGAGTCTGTATTCATAAGGGAGAATCTCAAGTCCTCTAATCATCCTCATGGCCCTCTGTTGGATTCTCTCCAGCAATTCTCTGTCTTTCTTGAACTGGGGAGGCCCAAAACTGGAGAGAGTATCACAGGCATGGTCTCACCCTGTGGCACAGCACAGCACAAGACAGAGGTGCCAGCTCTGGTCCTGAAGCGATGGTGTCCGAGGAGTGATCCCACCACATCACTTGTGGAGAAGGCAGTGATTCTTTGCCAGCAGCAGCCCACTGCAGTGTCCTTCTCCTTGTGCACTTTGTGGCACCAGAAGATTGATGCCCCAGGGAGGTCTGGCCATCAGGTGTTTTGGAGAGCTATGAGGAGAGCAGCATAGTTTATGGGAGCCCCCTCCAGCCCCTTCCAGAGAGGTGGAGTTCCCCTGGGGACTTTGTGTCCTGCAGCACTGAAATTCCTCAGATTGGAAAAGCCCTCTCTTTTTCCCCCCTGAAATTCCCTTTTGGAGGGATTTTTCTCTATGAAATATAGAGCAAAATGGCATTTTTTGAGCTTGGTGGAACTGCCAAGATTTGTTAGATGAGGGGAAATATTTGTATCTAATCCTATTGCCACAGTCATGCCTTGCAACTCCAGCACTGCCACTCCAAATCCAGTCTGTTGCCTGTCACTCAGGAGGAGAATGTCTGCTGATTCCATCTGAATTGTGTCTCCATAAATACCCAACCACAGCTGCACAATTCTACTGACTGGTTGACTGACATGCCCCTCTGAAATCCTCTTACCTGCTGTCTTTTTGTGTGTGTGCACAAAAAGTAACTCTTGTGGCCCCTTTTGGACAGGCTACCCCCTGTTCTCACTAAACCTTCTCAAAACAGCAGCATTTCTTATTCACATTGCTAGAGTGGCCATGAACTTGCATCTACCTAAGAAGGTCAACAGCATCCTGGTTTGGAGCAGAAACAGTGTGGCCAGCAGAACTAGGACAGGGATTCTTCCCCCCCCCTGTACTCCACACTGATGAGGAATGGAATCATAGAATTGTCAGGGCTGGAGAGGACCTCAAGGATCAGCCAGTTCCAACCCCCCTGCCATGCCACTCACGCTATAGCAGGTTGCTCACAGCCACATCCAGCCTGACCTTCAAAACCTCCAGGGATGAGGTTTCCACCACCTCCCTGGGCAACCTGTGCCAGTCTCTCACCACCCTCATGGGGGACAACTTCTTCCTAACATCCAATCTGAATCCACCCATTTGTAGTTTTGTTCCATCCCCCCCAGTCCTATCACTCCCTGACACCCACAAAAGTCCCTCCTCAGCTTTCTTGTAGCCCCCTTCAGATCCTGGAAGGTCACAATTAAGTCTCCTTAGAGCCTTCTCTTCTCCAGACTCAGCAGCCCCAAACTCTCAGTCTGTCCCATTTCAGAGCAGCTCCAGCCCTCTGCTCATCCTCATGTCCCTTCTCTGGACACCTTCCAGCACCTCCAGATCCTTCCTGTAATAGAGGCTCCAGAACTGGACATAGTGCTCCAGGTGGGGTCTCAGCAGAGCGGAGCAGAGGGGGAGAATCACCTCCCTGGCCCTGCTGGCTCTGCTTCTCTTGCTGCAGCCCAGGCTCTGCTTGGCTTTCTGGGCTGCAAGTGCTCACAGCTGGCTCATGTTGAGCTTCTCATCCACCAGCACCCCCAGGTCCTTTTCTTCATGGCATCTTGAGACTGTGTCCTCTTGTTCTGGTGCTGCTTGCCTGGGAGAAGAGACCAATCCCCACCTGGCTACAACCTCCCTTCAGGTAGTTGTAGACAGCAAGAAGGTCTGCCCTGAGCTTCCTCTTCTCCAGGCTAAACAACCCCAACAATGGTTTAGCTGATGTGGTGGTGTTAGGTCATAGGCTGGACTTGATGATCTCAGAGGTCTTTACCAGCCTCAGTAATTCTGTGATTCTAGAGGAAATGTGGACTTCCAGGTATTGCCTCAGGGGAACCATATTTCCTGAACTGGCTGGTGGGAATTCCATGTGAAAATTACTGATCTTTTACTGCTCAAGTGCCCTGCATGCCCTGCTTCATGGACTAGTCTCTGTGCATCATGAGGGACTGGGGATCCAGCCTGGAAACCCCCAGAGGTTTTAACAGCAAGCTCTGTGAGGCAAGGGCTGTTTTTCACATCAGGCTGCCCAGGCTGTAATTGAAGGGGATCCCTGATTTTAGCAGAGGACTCGGGGCACTGCCACACTAATACAATACAGTGAAGTGCAAGCCGTTAGGCAGGGAAGATAAAGAGCCACTTAAGAGAACCACTGACAGATGGGAGTGTGGCTCTGCAGCTCTGAGCAGGGAGAAGGTTGGGTGCTTGCCCCTTCTGCCACTGAACCTCCCCTCACAAAGCCTGGAGAATAAAAGCTTGGTGGCATGATGGTGGTGGTGATGACAAGGGTAATAAGGCTCATGATAATAAGGACAAGCAGGGTTTCCATTTCCATTACCAGAGCAATCGATTGGGGTTTAAGGTTCCTTTCTCTTTCTTTTTTTTTCCCCCCTCCTCCCCTCTGTGTCATCTAAAGCAAGTTCTGCAAGGGCCACGAGATAAAACCCTGTCAAATGCCTTCAAAAAGGCCTTTGGAAGTGGTGTGGAATTTTAAAACTAATCTGTAATGTAAAGAATGAAAACTAATATCATTGGGGGCCAATCCACTTCCATTAGGAGGAGGAGGAGGAGGATACTGCTCAGGTTTTTTTCCCTCTCCACATAGGACACATTAAGCCTACAGGTGAATTATTTTCTCTTTTATAGTTCCTCTCTCTAGGGAATTTGTGTTTGCAGAATAAGAGATGCAGCTCTTGGCCTGTTTCTTAAACACACACACACAGAGAAGCTGCTTGCACTTTTGACTTGTGGCACCTTGCTGCTCCCAAAAGATGGGGTGGGTGGAGCACTGGGTGTCCCCCCCCCAGGACAGAATCACACAATCACAGAGTGGTAGGGGTTGGAAGGGACTTCTGGGGATCATCTAGTCCAAGCCCCCTGCTAAAGCAGGTTAGTCTAGGACAGGTTGCACAGGGTTGCATCCAGGCAGGTTTTGAAAGTCTCCAAAGGAGACTCCTCAGTTTCTCTGGGTAGTCTGTTCCAGGCTTCTGTCACCCTCAATGTAAAGAAGTTCTTCATTATGTTTAGGTGGAACTTCCTGTGGTCTAGCTTGTGCTTGCTGCCCCTTGTCCTATGCCCCATTCTCTCACAGCACCCCTTTGCCAATACCTCAAACCACTGACCGTCAGAAGCAGATAAATCATCCAGGCAGAAGGTTAACTAGAAGCAGACCTCTGAGCTGTGACCACCAGCCTGGCATGGCCTCAGCTCAAGTCTGCTTAAGCAAGTGAAGGTTAGGGACTGGGAGGGAGATGATGTACAGTGCTTGGGCCATGGAAGCAGCCACAGGTAGTCCTGGAGGGTGTGCTGACAAGAGAGTCGGTGGGGAAATAACCCGGCTGCTGCTCAAAGTGAAAACTACATTTTGCTTCTCCAGGAGCCTGGAGCCAAGGCTGAAACTGAAGTGCTACAGAAATAATCCTTGGCCAGAGCAGTTGGCTTTGCTTCAGGTTTGAAACTCTGAGTCAAAGATGCTTTTATGTTAAGACTTGCTGGAACTCACTCACTCACTGTGGTCCCAGGCTGTGGCTGGGAGGAGCGTAGTTCAGAGGGGCAATATTTGGGATGCTTAAGGATGAACTACACTTGCAGACCAAAATGACTTCTCTGTGCTCTGCTGCCTGCTGCTCATGGCTGTGAGGTGTCTCAGGTGATGGTCTGACTGCATGGCACATGGAAAGGTTGCAGGAGTTTGTTATCAATGCAGTTTCTTTTGCTTTCCCCCCAAATGGGATGGGTGCATCCATCAGCCAGTTGCCTGGGTAGACAGCATTGTACCTGCAACCTCAACTTGCTTTTCCCTTCCTTCATGCCTTCAGCTGACCAGATTGTACCTCAGATGTATCCAGAGAAGGGCAACAATGCTGATGAGGGGTCTGGAGCAAAAGCCCTGTGAGGAGAGGCTGAGGGAGCTGGGGTTGCTTAGCCTGGAGAAGAGGAGGCTCAGGAGAGACCTTCTAGCTCTCTATGACTACCTGAAGGGAGGTTGTAGCCAGGTGGAGGTTGGTCTCTTCTCCCAGGCAAGCAGCACCAGAACAAGAGGACACAGTCTCAAGATGTGCCAGAGTAGTTTTAGGTTGGATGTTAGGAAGAAATTCTTCCCAGCAAGAGAGATTGGCCACTGGAATGTGCTGCCCAGGGAGGTGGTGGAGTCACCATCACTGGAGGTGTCTAAGAAAGGATTTGATGTGGCACATAGTGCCATGGTCTGGTTGTTTCGATAGGGTTGGGTGATCAGTTGGACTTGACCATCTTGGAGGTCTCTTCCAACCTGGCTGATTCTGTAATTCTGTGAAAGCATTAGGTGTAAAACTTGAGGCACTTATGCAGAAAGAAAGGCTTAGAAACAAGGCAGGGGGGTTGGTTCAGAAGAGCTGTGTAGTGTCCTTTACAGACACAAACCCACATTACACGTGCCTCTCACTTTCTAACCCCTTTACAGACTGCCTTCTTGTCTTCCAGAAGCTTGAGAAGAAAATGTACAGCCCTTCAAGTGGAAAGCTTGGAGGCTATGATTTCAAAAGAGCCCAGGGAAAATGGCAAGCCTTGCTTTGGTGAAATTCTAATTAGAATGTGGTGCTTCCATCAGCTGGATGGCCTTCCAGTATCTGAAGGAGGCTGCAAGAAAGCTGGGGAGGGACTTTTGAGGGTGTCAGGGAGTGATAGAGCTGGGGGGGGAATGGAGCAAAACTAGAAATGGGTAGATTCAGATTGGATGTTAGGAAGAAGTTGTTCCCCATGAGGGTGGTGAGAGACTGGCACAGGTTGCCCAGGGATGTGGTGGAAGCCTCATCCCTGGAGGTTTTAAAGGCCAGGCTGTGAGCAACCTGATCCAGTGTGAGGGGCATGGCAAGGGGGTTGGAACTGGTTGATCCTTGAGGTCTCTTCCAACCCTGAAAAATATGTGATTCTGTGATTCTATGTCCCTGGAAACCTCAAGCCACAGCATGTGATTGAAAGCTCTTGCATCAGTACCATGGTATTTGGCATTTGGTGAGGGACACCTCACACTACATAAGGTTGCTCACAGCCACATCCAGCCTGGCTGCAAAAACCTCCAGGGATGAGGCTTCTACCACCTCCCTGGGCAACCTGTGCCAGTCTCTCACCACCCTCAGGGGGAAGAACGTCCTCCTGATGTCTAATCTAACTCTCCCCTCCTCTAGCTTGGATCCATCCCCACCCAGTCCTATTATTTCCTTACAGCCTAAAAAGCCCCTCCCCAGCTTTCTTGTAGCCCCCTTCAGACACTGGAAGGCCACAATAAGGCAGTGCTTGTTGAGCCCATCCTTTTGCAACAGGTTATATTCCCCCCCCTCTCTGAAACCATGACTTAATGCATGCTAATGGCATGTCACAGGCAGCCCTTACAACCTCGCTCTCGAACGTGGTGCTGAGCCTCCTGTCAGGCGTGGAATGTAATTACCATTAAGGTTGAAAAATGAGGGAGATGAACAGTAGTGGCAGTTTTTTCTCGAGTTTACATAAACACTGGCTGCAAGGAGAGGGCAGGAGCGTTTAAATCAAAGGGTTCCTGTCACATCAGCACTTTAAATCTCTGAGCGGCTCCTTGAAAATCATCTGGCCTCGCTGAACACAAACAACCGATAAAAGCCTCGCCTGAGGTCGGCTCTTCTCTGCTCATCTCAGGGCAGGCTTGCCCTTTACCCACTGTCCCCAGGAAAGTAGCAATTTTGGCACTTTTCTCTTGGCTTGCTAAGCTCTCCATCACAAGGGCAGCAGTAACCAGCTGGAAAAGAAACAGGAATGGGGCTGTTCAGTCTGGAGAAGAGAAGGCTCCCAGGTGACCTCATTGTGGCTTTCCAGTATCTGAAGGGGGCCTACAGGAAGGCTGGGGAGGGACTGCTCAGGATCTCAGGTAGTGATAGGACTAGGGGGAATGGAATGGAGCTGGAGGTGGGGAGATTCAGGCTGGAGGTGAGGAGGAAGTTCTTCCCCATGAGAGTGGTGAAGCCCTGGAATGGGTTGTCCAGGGAGGTGGTCGGGGCTCCGTCCCTGGAGGTGTTTAAGCCCAGGTTGGATGAGGCTCTGGGCAGGCTGATCTAGTGTGGGGTGTCCCTGCCCATGGCAGGGGGGTTGGAACTAGATGATCCTTGTGGTCCCTTCCAACCCTGACTGATACTATGATATTATGAATGGGGTTGAAGGTGTTGGAAGCAGAAATCAATGGATTGCTCACCGAGGAGCTGCGGGGAAAGGCTGTCCCTGCTCTGCTTCTGTGTGCTGATGGTTAAATACTGAGTGACAGAGGGCACCACTCTCAGCCTTAGGGCTGGGTGTCAACTCTTGGGTGCTGAGAAACCAAAGCCTGACCCACAGGCTCTCAGAAACAAGGCAGCATCTTTCTGCTACCGGTTCCTGGTGAATCTGCAGGGTCTGTTTCCTGCTGCAGGCATCACAAAATAGGATTGCCTGGGGAAGGAAGAATCATACAAAGTTTGGGGTTGGAAGGGTCCTTTAAAGGACATCTAGTCCAACCAACCCTCTTGCAATGAGCAAGGACAACTTCAACTAGATCAGGCTGCTCAGAGTCCCATCCAGCCTGACCTGAAATGTTTCCAGGGATGGGGCTTCTACCACCTCTCTGGGCAACCTGTGCCAGTGTTTCACCATCCTCTGTGTAAAACTTGTCTTCCTTCTCTCTAGTCTAAATCTCCCCTCTTTTAGCTTAAATCCATTACCCTTTGTCCTGCCACAACAGACCCTGATGAAGAGACTCTCCCCACATTTCTTATAGGCCCCCTTTAAGTTCTGAAAGGCTGCAATAAGGTCTCTGTAGAACCTTCTCTTGTTCAAGCTGCATCACCCCAATTCTCTCACCCTTTCCTTACAGCAGAGGTGCTCCAGCCCTCTGATCATTTTTGTGGCCTCCTCTGGACCTTCTCCAGCAGGTCCATGCCTTTTCTATTCTGAGGACTTGAGAGCTGGACCCTGCAGGTGCGCTCATGCCAGAGGGGAGAAGAGGGCAAGGATTCCCTTCCTCAACCTGCTCTCCACACTGCTCTTGATGCAGCCCAGGACATACAGTTGGCCTTCTGTTGATGCAGCCCAAGACATACAGTTGGCCTTCTGGGCTGCAAGCAGCAGAGGTGTTCCAAGGGTTTGCTTTTATTGCTGGTTGTGGGGGTTGTTCTTTCCCTTACTCGTGCTGAGTTCACATCCAAAACACAAGCCCACAGGTTTCAGGTTTCATTGGGGACCTGAAGCTCTCAGCACATTTGCCAGAGGATGTTTCAAAGGTAACTTTTCCGCACGAAGCTGAGCTGATTTATTGTCTCTGTGGTTTTATTGAGTGGTTTTGGCTTCTGTTTTCCCTTTTATTTTTCTTTTATTTTCCTTTTCTCTCTCATGTGAAACCCGATGGCTTAAGCTGGGATTTGTTGTGTGGCTTTGATGAATTGAAGCCTCCTTATCCTGCCACCCTAAAGCACTTTGAGTCCAAAACCCCACAAAATTTGGTGCTAGGGGAAAACCTGGGTCACTTGTGCCTGTGTCTCCTGGATTTCCTGTGCTGGTCTCCCTTTCCTTTCTCCAAGACTGTCTCTGGACATCAGGCTGGGTCTGTCAACAGGCAGCAACCTGAGCTAACTTGACTGTCAGAATACAGAATATAGAATTAACCAGGTTGGAAAAGACTTTTGAGATCATCAAGCCCAACCTATCACCCAACACCATCTCATCAACTAAACCACATCACCAAGTGCCTCATCCAGGCTCTTCTTAAACACCTCCAGTGATGGTGACTCCACCACCTCCCTGGGCAGCACATTCCAATGGCCAATCCCTCTTTCTGGGAAGAATTTCTTCCTAACATCCAACCTAAAACTACTCTGGCACATCTTGAGACTGTGTCCTCTTGTTCTGGTGCTGCTTGCCTGGAAGAAGAGACCAACCCCCACCTGGCTTCAACCTCCCTTCAGGTAGTTGTAGACAACAATAAGGTCTCCCCTGAGCCTCCTGTCTTAGCATGGTCCTTCCCCTCCCCTCAACCCCTTTGGCTGCTTCCCATACCCAACAAGGACAGGAGCCATGCCACAGAGATTCCTTTCTCAGAGCCTGATAGTGGTGCAGTGGAGAGGAAAAGAGAAGCAAGAGGGTAGAAAAAAGAAGGTGAAAGTGATAACCTACTGGGAGCAGGGCAGAAGAGAAAAGGAACACTCCACTGGGAGGAGGGCAGGAAAAAGGAAGGGAATAGAGACACTCCATTGGGAGGAGGGCAGAAAGAGAAGAGAAAACGACACTTCAGTGGGAGTCTGCTCTCTTTAACACTGTAAGATGTTCATAGAAAGAGGTTAAATGATAATCTTCTCCCTGACAACCATTTTCTGCTGCCACTGCAGTCACCAGTCTCAGCACTTGCCTGAGCTCTTAGGGAAATGACCCTCTTAGGTACAAACCAAGTCAGGTTAGTTTAGTCTGTGTGGAAATTGTAACCAGCTGCAAATGGTTTATCTGCCACTGACAGGAGAAATAACAAGAGAAAGGAAAAGAAAGCTTAAGGTAATCTCTCTGGCAGGTTTGGAGAGTGGTCCTCACTTGCCACAAAATAATGATGTGTTTTAATAAATCCCTTCTCCTTGCATGAAAACCTTGCCTTCTGCAGCACAAGCATTTTCCCCTTGGCTTGTCACCCCCACTTGTCTTGCTGAGCCTTTGCTTCTGAGCTGACAGAAATTTGTAAGCCTCAAATATTCTTGGGAGGGAAGAGGATTCCTCTTCCTCCCCTCCAGATCTTCCAAGTGAAGGTTCTAGATGAACCCAAGCTGAGGATTTCTCATGAAACACCTAAGTCTTGAAATATTTCCATGCTCTTCACTGCCTATCAGGATTTTGGATCTCCAGAAGGGCTGGGGATTTACATTTGCAGAAATCTTCTCCACAAAGCACAGGGTGAGTGTTGTGGCTCATTTTTCTGTTCTACAAATACATTTAAGGCCTTAATTAATAAACTTCTGGGGGTCTGCCCCATGGTACCTGAGCGTGGCAAGCAGAGCAATGCTGGGGATGGTCACCAGGCAGAGCCAAGAGTTGAGGTTGCTCAGATGAGTCCATGGTTATGAGGCAAGTCCACAGCCCAGTCAGGATTTCCAGTTCAGGGCTTGGAGATGAAGACAGAGAGCATGAAGAGAGTCTAACAGAGAGCTGCCAGGATGATTTAGGGACTGAAGCATGTGGCCTGTGAGGAGGGGCTGAGAGCCCTGGGGCTTTTTAGCCTGGAGAAGAGAAGACTGAGAGGGGATTTAATACATGTCTATCAATATCTGAGGGCTGGGGGTCAAGAAGGAGGGGGCACACTCTGCTCATTTACACCCTGAGGTAAGGGATATAAACTACAGCACAGGAGGTTCCACCTCAACATGAGGAGGAACTTCTTCACTGTAAGGGTCACAGAGCCCTGGAGCAGGCTGCCCAGAGAGGTTGTGGAGTCTCCTTCTCTGGAGACTTTCAAGCCCCATCTGGATGTGTTCCTGTGTGACCTGTGCTGGATTCTGTGGTCCTGCTCTGGCAGGGGGGTTGGACTGGAAGATCCTTCAGAGGTTCCTTCCAACCCCTAACATCCTATAATCCTATGATATATGAGACCAAGCATGGATGTACTGGTGATATAGCTCAGGCAGAGACCAGGGGTGGGAACTGGAGCCTCAGTGCAGCTCAGAAGGGAAGGGAAGATCTGTGGAGGCTTCTCAGGGACATACCCCCAGGATGAATCAATCCACCTGGGGCCCAAGCATGGATGTATTCACTTCTTAAAGTTGTGGACAGGTGTTTGCAGTCCTAAACCCTGGAGAGTACTCCCATACTATAAATCTTTCAGGTATTCATGTTCCTCAGTGCTAGCAATCAATATGAACAACTTCAACGTTCATTGCTGGTGCTTGGCAGGACTGCATCTAACCTTCACCCTTGTCAGGTGGGGGGAAATGCCATCCTTTAACTATTAACCTAATGACATGGTTGGAATAAGCATGTAAATGTTAAAACCACAGCACTCAAGTGGAGTAGAAAACAGCCCTGGGGGCAAGTATTCTTCAGTACAAAGTGAGACAAAAATTGGGTGCTTGAGAAAGGGTGAGAATGTTCTTGAGAGCACAATCCTTTTTGCAGTGTCACACAACTGAGGCAGACTTTTATCAAAGCACTCTGGTGATAAAAGCCTGGGATTGAGAAAACCAAATGGAGAACCTCCAAGTGGGAGGAGGAGAGTGTTAATGAAGTCCCATGTGTAATCCGCTGTGTGTTAGTTTTTAATCAAGGTCTGTATGTGGCCACAGTAAAGACATATGATGAGATTCCTCCTCTAATGCTGCACATTCTTCTTGTTGCTCTTATTTATTCACGTTGGGTTTTCCTGAATAACAGCCCTGTGGGGGGGTGGGTGAGAGAGGTGGGAAAAGCAGAAAGGAAAAAAGCAGAGACCACACTGCAAAAGGAAAAACTCCTCTGAGTATTCATCCTTTATGAGGCACATTCTGCATTTCATTCCATGTGTGAAAACAGACTGCAGCTCTCCTGGTACCCAAAGTAATCAGTGGACAAAAGGGATTTGACTGCTTTAAATACAGTGGAGTGAGTTTATTCGGGCTGGTTTTTTTTCTCTTTCACTGAATTCTTCTCTTGTATCCAGGTTCATTTATGCTTCTGTGTAGTTGTAGACAATTTGGTCCTTCAGTTTTGATCATCACATAAACCTGGAAGTGTTTAAGAAGAGCCTGGATGAGGCACTTGGTGCCATGGGTAGGTTGATTAGATGGTGTTGGGTGCTAGGTTGGACTCAATGATCTCAAAGGTCTTTCCTAATCTGGTTAATTCTGTATTCTTTGGCCCTTGCTCTGTTTTGATGTGTTTAAAGGGACTTGGTCTAGCAGGTGTAGAAGGTGGCATTTTAATTAACACGCAGCATCCTGGCCTGTGTCAGAAGCAGTGTGGTCAGCAGGACTAGGGAAGGGATGGTCCCCCTGTATTGAGCGCTGGTGAGGCTGCACCTGATTATCAAATTCAGTTTTGGACCCCCCACAATAAGGAGGATGCTGGAACAGGTCCAAAGATGGGAAATAAAGATGCTGAAGAGCCTGGAGAACAGGTCTGGTGAGGAGCAGCTGGGGGTTCCCTCTGGAGAAGAGGAGTCTGAGTCTGAGAGAAGAACTTCTCACTCTCTACAGCTACCTGAAGGGAGGTTGGAATGAGATAGGGGTTGGTCTCTTCTCCCAAGAAATAAGCAATCCATCCCTGGATGTACTTGAAAGACATACAGATGTGCTGCTGAGGGACATGGTGTGGTGGTGACCTGGAAGTGCTGGGTTAATGGTTGGACTTGATGATCTTAAAGGTCTCTTCCAACCTGAATGATCCTATGATTTCTCTAGCTAGCTCAACAAGAAAGGGATAAGCTTCAAATTAAAAGGAAATCACTGTACTGGGGATGACTTTTTGGGTCTTTAGGAGAGCAGAGGAGACCCTTTGCTTGTAGTATCTCAGCAATTAGGCTCTGCAGCTTTGATCAGACACCAAGATTAAGTACAAAAAGAGAGATTTTATGCTTTGCTTTGAGTGAATTTTCTCCTGCCATGTTAGACAGTTTCTGGATAGCTTCTCATAAAGGGTTGAGGGATGCAGATTCTAAGGAGATGATTTAGAATGCCTTTGACCTGACTAAAGGGAAAAATCCTTTTATGAAATGCTAGAGATGCTTCCATGTTCCTTCATCTGGTAGGCAGTGATGGTACTGTGTGTCTTGTCTGAACAAATTAACCCAGAGACTTGTCAATTCTTCCACTTACATGTGTTGGTCTGATAAAGTGCAATACCCTTACTCCAAAGACTGACAAACTAGTACAGTTCAGAGCCTGAATATCAAACACTGGCTAAGGACTTTGTGATGAGAAAGAGAAATAAAAGTAGCAACACAAAAGGTTGGGTTGGGTTGGGATTTGTTTGATTTGGCAAAGGACTTTGTATTGAGAGAGAGAACCTTCTGGAAATAAAGGTAGCAAGATAAAAGGTTAGGTTGAGTTGGGTTTGGTTTGGTTGGGTTTGGTTTGTTTTGGACTGGATTGGATGGGTTTGGTTTGGATTGGTTTGCTGTGGATTGGATTAGTTTGGTATGGGTTGGGTTGGGCTGGTTTGGATTGGTCTGTATGGATTGGTTTGGATTGGTCTGTATGGATTGGTTTGGATTGGTTTGGTGTGGATTGGGTTAGTTTGGTGTGGATTGGGTTAGTTTGGTATGGATTGGGTTGAGTTGGGTTGGTTTGGATTGGATTAGTTTGGTATGAAGGAAGTTTTAAGTTGCTGGCAAACCTGAAGTGTTTGGATGTTGCTTTTTTATTCCCAGTTTTGCTTGATTTGGATTTATTTCTCTGTTAATCTGCATGATGTTTTAAAGAAGACATCAAAGGACACAGTGGTCTTCTGCACCTCCTACAGCTAAACCCACAGAAGAGGCCTTCTACTGCTCTCTGACCCTGCTACAGCCCAGCCTGCTGTCCAGCACGTTAAATGCTGTCACACTCCTGAGATCGTTTGTGCCACAGCTGCAGCATATTCCTCCTCCCCCAGCCCCTATCTGGAATTATCTTTCTTGAATTTGGTTGTGACATGGCACAGGTGAGGTACTCCATCACTCACAACAGCCAGAAGGTATCATTTAAAGGTCCAAGCATAAATGATTTGTCACTTTATTCAAGGGTGAGTGAAACACAGACCCTACAGAAACTTAGAGCGGATTTCCGCTCTCCCCACATGCAGTTTGCACAAACATCTCTCTCCTCAGTTTCCTGGGAGATCATCCTCTTCCTCACCATTTGGAGAGGTGAATTAAGTGCAGCTCTTTTAGAAGGAAGAAATCAAGTCAGGGTGTGGTTTTTTTTTTTCTTGGTTCCACAGCCAAGTGTCCTCAATTCACACTGGCAGCTATTTAATTTAATTTGAAGTAGGTTGGTTTAAAATATGATTCTTATCTCTCCACTGCAGGGTGGACTAAGTCTCTCTTTTAGAGCCACCCAGCAGTGGGTATTAGGGAAACTCAGCTACACTTCTTTCTACAGAAACCTGAGCTCCATTAGCAAAATACAGATTTGAGCAGATATGGAGCCAGCATCTGGCTTCTTAGAAATAAGATAAAACTGCAAGGAGGGAATTAGAGAAGATCCAAAACCCATTTAAATCAACAGGGAGGCTCTGTAACCTTCAGCAGCTTTTGGGTCCTACTCAGAAAGAATAGCAGAACTTGTTTACCATCAAGGCAGAAATCATTCTCCTGTCACTAAAGCCTTGATTTGGGTTTGCTCTGCAATCTGCTGTTTCTCTCTCCAACAGTAACTTCCTCTCTTACAGAAAATGGGGGGCAAGTGATGCCATGGTGGAGAGGAGTGGATCCCTCTTGTCCTCACTGAGGGAGATGTGCCCAAACTTCTAACATGCTGGTGCCACCCCAAAAGCTGAGCAGATCTGCACTAAACATTGTGCTGCTCCATGCTCCTCCATGGTTTAGGGTGGGACTTGATGAGCTCTTTGGGCCCCTTCCACCCCCTGGCATCCTCTGAGCCTGTAGCATAATAAATCACTAAAGAGGAATTGACATTGAGACACTTGAACGTGTGCAGAGAAGGGCAACAAGGCTAGGGAGAGGCCTTGAGCACAGCCCTGTGAGGAGAGGCTGAGGGAGCTGGGATTGTTTAGCCTGGAGAGGAGGAGGCTTAGGGGAGACCTCATTGCTCTCCACAACTACCTGAAAGGTGGTTGTAGCCAGGAAGGGGTTGGTCTCCTCTCTCTAGCAACCAGCACCAGAACAAGAGGACAGAGTCTCAAGCTGCACCAGGGGAAGTTTAGGCTGGAGGTGAGGAGAAGGTTCTTCACTGAGAGAGTCCTTAACCATTGGAATGTGCTGCCCAGGGAGGTGGTGGAGTCACCATCCCTGGAGGCGTTCAAGAGGGGACTGGACGTGGCACTTGGTGCCATGGTCTAGTCATGAGGTCTGTGGTGACAGGTTGGACTTGATGATCTTTGAGGTCTCTTCCAGCCCTGGTGATACTGTGATAATTATTATTTTCATTTATTGTCATTACTTGGTGATTCTGTGATTATTGCTATTATAAAATTTTATTTTGGGGATAACTTCAACTCACCACATATTATTTTTGTTATTATTATTCCCCATTATTTTCATAACTGTTATTATTACATTGTCATCATAGTATCAGTCAGGGTTGGAAGGGCTCACAAGGATCATCTAGTTCCAACCCCCCTGCCATGGGCAGGGACACCCCACACTACATCAGGCTGGCCTGGTTATAGTTATTATTATTAAATTTTATTTTGGGGGTAATTTCAACCCACCACATATCATTATTTTTTTTCCCATTTAAAAAAATATATTATTATTTACATTATTTTATTATTGTTGTTGTTGTTGTTATTACATCTTTATTGTATCAGGAGCAGTGTAGCCAGCAGGAGCAGGGAGGTCATTCTGCCCCTGTACACTACGCTGGTTAGGTCACACCTTGAGTCCTGTGTCCAGTTCTGGGCCCCTCAGTTTAGGAAGGAGGTTGACTTGCTGGAAGGTGTCCAGAGAAGGGCAACAAAATTGGTGAGGGGCTTGGAACACAAGCCCTGTGAGGAGAGACTGAGGGAGCTGGGGCTGCTTAGCCTGGAGAAGAGGAGGCTCAGGGGTGACCTTCTTGCTGTCTACAACTCCCTGAAGGGAGGTTGTAGCCAGGTGGGGGTTGGTCTCTTCTCCCAGGCAAGCAGCACCAGAACAAGAGGACACAGTCTCAAGCTGTATCCAGGTTTAGACTGGAGGTTAGGAGGAAATTCTACACAGAGAGAGTGATTGCCCATTGGAATGGGCTGCCTGGGGAGGTGGTGGAGTCACCATCATTGGAGGTGTTCAGGAGGAGACTTGATGGGGTGCTTGGTGCCATGGTTGAGTTGATTAGGTGGTGTTGGATGATAGGTTGGTCTGGATGATCTTGAAGGTCTCTTCCAACCTGGTCTGGTCTTGTCTTGTCTTGTCTTTTCTTTTCTTTTCTTTTCTTTTCTTTTCTTTTCTTTTCTTTTCTTTTCTTTTCTTTTCTTTTCTTTTCTTTTCTTTTCTTTTCTTTTCTTTTCTTTTCTTTTCTTTTCTTTTCTTTTCTTTTCTTTTCTTTTCTTTTCTTTTCTTCTAGTTCTTATTAGGCAATTTTATTTTGGGGGTAATTTCAACCCACAACGTATTATTATTTTTTTTTCTGCCCAGGGAGGTGGTGGAGTCACCATCCCTGGAGGTGTTCAAGAGAGGATTGGACGTGGCACTTGAAGCCATAGTTTAGTAGTCATGAGGTGTTAGGTAATAGGTTGGACCTGATGATCTCTGAGGTCTTTTTCAACCTTATTGATTCTATTATTCTATTATTATTTTCATCATTATTATTTTCATTATTTTTATTATTGTTGCTGGGTTGTTATTATTATTATTAATTATTATTATCATCTTTTCCCAATATTCACTGATGTTCATGGGGGAAACTTTTTGTTAAGACACACACAGAAAAAAAACCAATGTGAGGAAGCATAGGGTGAAAAAAAAAAGGAAGAGAAATCTCTTTCTTAGCCAGCTCAAGACAGGCCTTTAAAAAAACTTTAATTTAATGAAGTGAGAACAGCTGATGCTGAACTGGTTGCTAAGAAGGTGTCATGTAGCATATTGGGTTATATAAACTTGTTGCTTACTAAACAGTTTCTTATCTCTGGGGATGTTTAACTCCTGAAACATAAAGCTTGAGGGCACAGCTATTAAATTAATGTTTATTGAAGCCTCCTGGGCAGTTTTACTGAGCTATGCTCAGCCAAAAGAAGCACCCAGGTCCTAGGCCACTGGTCAGTGGGTGTGATGGCTTCACAGCAATGCTCTAAGACACCAAGAAAGCTATGAGAAACACATTCTCCATTTCTACCAGGATGAGAGCACCACCAGTGCAAACTAGATGATCCTTGAGGTCCTTTCCAACCCTGACAATTCTGTGATCTCTTGTGAAGCCTCAATGTGGACACAAGGACTCTTGCCTAGCATGCAGCATGGCAAAACAGCTGAGTGCAAAAGGCTTTAATTTGAGCCTGAGACATCAAGGCTCTCAAGATCCCAGCTCACAGTCCACACCAACTGTCTTTAAGAACTCTTTCTTCCATTTCAGGCAGCAGTCATTGAGCCAAGAGTGTCTCTGCTATGAGCCCTTCTAGTGGGGGAGCCACAGGCTGACTCATTCTGGGGAACAACTTGTCATCTTCAGACTTGATGTGGCCCTGGGTAGCCTGATCTACAGAATAGAATCAGAATAGAATCGAATTAGCCAGGTTGGACAAGATCTTTGAGATCATTTAGTCCAACCTATCACCCAACACCATCTAATCAACTAAACCATAGCGCCAGGTGCCTCATCCAGGCTCTTCCTAGACACCTCCAGTGGTGGTGACTCTGAGTGAATCTAAGATGGTGAATCTAAGTGAGGTGTCCCTGCTTACTGCAGGGGGGATTGGACAAGATGACCTTTGAGGGTCCCTTCCATCCCAATGCAATCTGTGAATCTGTGTAAAATGCAGCACCAGCAAGCAAAATACAGAGGGGTCTCAACCTAGATCATAGTTTGCCAGCCCAGTTCTAGGTGGCAAAGAGGTTTCTTCTGCGTCACCAATGAAGGTAACAGAAGAACAGCTGGAGTACTGCTTCAGCTCAACTGGACAAGCAAGCACAGTGAAGCTATCTGCCACTGCTTACAAATAGCATCTACAGAAAGCTTCAAACCTAGGGTCCCTCTGAGCTGTGGGGCTGTCTCCTGTAGGAAAAGGCAACTCCCCCTCCACAGGAAAGCATATCCTGTTCCTAAACTGTTCCCACCCAGACTTTTCTATTCCTTCCTTCAGAGCTGTGACCTTTCATCACCATCCACCTCAAAGTACCCCTCACTCCTCCCAGCATCCTTTCCTCACCTTATACATTTGGTATTGTGGCAGTGTTTGAAGGAAATTGTCGGTAGCAGTGCTCGGTGAGCTCTCTCGCAGTCATTAGATCTGATGACTGGGTTTTCAAGTATTCACTCCCAGCTGTCTACAATGGGAGCTGTTATGTGTTGAAATATTCCTCCAAACCCAGCCCAAACAGGGCCCTGCTCTCAGGAGCAGAGGGAAATGGCAGGGGTTTCCCCCTAAGAGACAAGAGGCTGTAAGTTTGGCTCTGTGTGCCCGTGAACATCTGGGAAAACGTAGTTTGGTGATGAACGCTTCCTTCACGTGCTGGGGTCCTGATAATGTCACCCACTGTTTAGTCTGAACTTCTGTTCCACCAAGGGCTTCACTTTTGCTTTCACTGACCTTGTACATCAGTCTTGGGGCATGCCACACACACTGCTGCTTCACAGAATCACAGAGTGTCAGGGGCTGGAAGGGACCTCGAGAGATCATCCAGTCCAACCCCCCTGCCAGAGCAGCAGAGCAGCATCACCTAGAGCAGGTCACACAGGAACACATCCAGGTGGATCTTGAATATCTCCAAAGAGGGACACTCCTCCACCCTCAATATGGAGGCTGAGGTGGAAATGACAGATTGAAGACTCTACCTCCCACCTAAGCTTTGTCTCCATTGTTGAGGCTAAACTTGTTATTGTCTAAATGATTCTTGATGATCTTTGAGGTCTCTTCCAACCTTGGTGATTCTGTGTTACGTGTGCTGCTCAGGGAGGTGGTGGAGTCACCATCCCTGGAGGTGTTTAAGACTTGATGGGGTTCTTGGTGCCATGGTTTAGTTGGTTAGATGGTGTTGGGTGATAGGTTGGACCTGATCTCAAAGGTCTTTTCCAACCTGCTTAATTCTATTCTATTCAAGCACTGGGCCTGTGACCTCTGCAATAACCAGAGTGCAGTTTTCATGAAACTTATTTCAACAGACATTTGCAAGGGATCTTGAACTGCAGCAAAGCTACCCTGCTCTTCTTTTGTGGCTTAGATGGTCTACACAGCACATGCGTGATGCTGAAACAGATTCCTTCCACAGTGATCTCCAGGAAACCTTGACTCTTGTGTGTATTCAGATCTAGCCCTAATGATGGGACCTAAACCACTCTTCTCAAAGCTGTGTCAGAATTTCACCTTGCCTTGTTTTGTTTTGTGTATGTGAAAGAGGGAGGAGTGAGGATAAAGAGTGGTGGGAGTCCTATCCCTGGAACTTTTAAGGCCAGGCTGGATGTGGCTCTGGACAACCTGATCTGCCCGGGGCAGTGGGGTTGGAACTAGATGATCCTTGAGGTCCCTTCCAACTCTGATAATTCTATGAAATACCATGATATCTAGAGTCTCTTGGGTTTCTTATAACTTGTCTTGAACTCTGGTATATGGTCAGTAGGTATTAAGATTGTAGGAGCCCTAGGACAGGAGGATAGCAGCATCCAATCTTCTGACTTCTTGCATGAGTGTTTTTGGTCACCTAATGCAACAGCAGCTTTCCCAATCACACACTTGTGGCAGCACTGAAGTTAGCTGTACTGCTCAAGCCATGCTGTTGGAACATCATCCAAGCACAAGAGCAAGCAGTGTGTCCCCATGGCCAAGAAAGCCAAAGGCATCCTGGCTGGGATCAGCAATGCTGTGTCCAGCAGGAGCAGGGAGGGGATTGTCCCCTGGCACTCAGCTCTGGGGAGGCCACACCTGGAGTATTGTGGCCAGTTTTGAGCATCTCAATATAGGAGAGATGTGGAGGGGCTGGAGCCAGGGCAGAGGAGGGCAAGGAAACTGTCAAATGGAGGTTTTCTTAGCGTTCTGCAGTGGTTTTTAGATTTAGTGGTGATCCCCTATCCATCTGTGAAAGAATCAGATACTTGTATCCTCTTCACAGAATCACAGAAACATTCAGATTGGAAAAGACCCTCAGGATCACCAAGTACAACCCAGAACCCTACTATGCAAGGCTCACCCCTAAACCAGAGCCCCAAGCACCACATCCAAACCACCTTGAAATACAGCCAGGCTTGGGGACTCCACCACCTCCCTGGGCAGCTCATTCCAATCCCTGACCGCTCTTGCTATGAAAAAAATATATCCTACTGTCCAGTTTAAACCTACCCAGTGGCAGCTTGAGGCCATTGCCTCTTGTTCTATCCCTAATTACCTGTGAGAAGAGACCAGCAGCAGCCTCTCCACAATGTCCTTTGAGGTAGCTGTGGAGTGCAATGAGGTCTCCTCTCAGCCTCCTCTATTCCAGACTAAGCAGCCCCAAACCAGAATGGGAACTTCTTGCCCAGGGATCTGCCAGCTTTCCTCTGCCTTGGCAGCCCAGCCCTTGGGCCCCTTTCATCTCAGATCCTGCTGTAGCTGTAACACCTGTTCTGGAGCTGCCCTGAGAGCTGAGCCCATCAAGGTAGTGGTTTGCAGACGTGAGCATGCTGGAGAGCCTTAGCTTTTTGGAAGGCCTTGCTTTCTCTGGCCCAAATCCAATACACCACTTAGACATCTGCTTAACTTTAAGCATGTGAGTATCCCCTTTGAAGTCCTATGTATATTGTTTTGCTGGAGTGAGGTCAATGAGCTCAGTACCTTGCCGAATTGAGCTCCTGAATGTCAGATTTGATTAAATACTCCCCCTTTTCTCTTCCCCCCTCCTCCTCCTCTTCTACCATGAAAGCCTGACCAGAGCTAAAACAGCCTCAGCAAAAAAAAAAAAAGGAGAAAAGCAGCTGGTGGGAAGTGAGCCTGGCTCAGCTGTGGTAGCTTCATCTTAAATTGTTGCAGATCTAAACAGAACAAAAGCATGGGGGGGTGTGTGGGGGGGAAAGAAATCTGATGGAAGATGTGGTTAAAAATTAAACCATCTCCCTTTTCCTAAGGGAGCTGTGGAATCTCAGCTAGAAGGGACCATGCTGCCTTTTCCTTCTCCAGCTCTTCATGCTGTTGCTTCAGGAGTGCCACCACCCATTTTTTAGCCTGGCTGCTGCCTGCTAATTGTGCACTTGCTTCCCTTTTGCCTGCAGCTCCAAACTGTGCTCTCCCGCAAGCGGAACGAGCGCCGCTCGCTCTCCCTCCCCTTTCCCAGTCTGTTCCTTGTCAATTCGCATCAGTTTAAGGTCAGGAAAGCTAACAGGGAACAAGGCGCTGCAGCATTTGAACTCAACCTTGCTTTCCCAAGGAACGACCTGACAATTAGCACAGGGATCAGCATCAAAAAAGAGCAACCCAGCGTGAAGCCTGTCTAATTAGTCATATGAACGGAGGGCTTCCCCTCCACTTCCTCGGGAACACATGCCTGTCAGATCTGATACAAAGAGACTTCTCTCCCTAACATAATACTGAAATTAGGTTGGGAACAGGTAGCCCAGGCTGAATTGGCTTGTTTGAGCAACGGGAGGCTTAACCGCAGCGTCTAGCAGCGCTCCCTTCCCCGCAGTCGCAACCTGCTTGTGGCCGTGTGCTCGGCGAGGGATTGCAGGACGTCCCTTTCCCTGGAAACCACAGAAAACAAGAGCAGCTTTTAGAAAGGGGCATTGATCCTGTTGCTAATCTTCTTGGTTTTAACAGCACCTCTTGTTTAGATGGAAAGATGAGCAAAGGGAAAAATGAGAGATGAAAGCTGAAGGGCAGTCTCCTAATCTCAGAGAATTGCGCTGGTTGAGAGACTCCATGTGTCTGACTTCGGGTTTTTTCTCCTTCCCTTTTTTCCCCCCCCCCTCTTTGCTTTGTGAACCAAAACATGCAGTTATCTCCCATAATCTGCAAGACAAAGCAAGCAGCAGTAAAACCTTGCCATTGCTTTTTATTTTGCTACGCTATCTGGATCGCGGCTAACGGCTTGAGCTGAAACCATTGCAGTGACTTTGTGAATGAAGGAGGCTGAAGCTCCTGGAGCCTAACAGCTTGCCTAACAGCTTGCCTAACACGCAGTAAAAACAAGCCGAACGAGCTAAAAGTGTGTATTTTACGATTAGTTAAACTCCATTTAAATTCCTGAAGTCAAACTCTTAATTCAGAGTTTAGAAGTCCTTAATCTGACTTGGTTGAATTTACTTTGGAAGGGAAGCAAAAGAGATGGGGGGGGGGGGGGGGGGGGGGGCAGGAGGGGGGGGGGGGGGGTATGGAAAAGAAAGGAAAATAATAAAAGCTCCTTTTAAACATGTCCTGGAACTTTTCCTGCTGTGGGCTGCAGAATAAATGTGGTGTGCTAGCAGTTGTGAATTTTCATCTTGTGTGTGTGTGTGTGTGTGTGTGTGTGTGTGTGTTTAAACATAAAGGGATGTTTTCTACTGGCATGGCTTACTTCTGGGAGGAGAGAGGGATAAACTACTCGGACAGAAGAGGCTTTTGCATGAAGGTAAAGGAACATCTGCACAGGGGCTGGCTGCGTGGAACGAGTCGGGAAGCAAAACGAGGCTCCTGCCGGTTGCCGTGGTTTTATCACTGCATCTGCTGGGTCTCTCTGATGCTGATGTGTTGTGACAAGTCCCTCAGCACTGGTTTCCGTACAGATCATAGCCTAGAGTGGGCTTTTTATCTTTTTTTGTTCCCCCCTTCTTCTTCTTCTTCTTCTTTTTTTTTTTTTTTTTACAGTTTTCCTTCTGTAGCTGAAGTGCTTTATGCCTTGGTTTCACTGACATGACCATCCTGCCAGACAGAAGCTCTCCCTTCCTTCTGTAGAGCCTGCCAAACAGCCAGCGGGCAAACTTTGTTCCTGCAGTGTGCCTCAGGTTATTTCCAGCAGAAAAGTGACAGTTGCCTGTCCAGATATGGATTTCATAGTATCATAGTATCATTCAGAGTTGGGAGGGACCACAAGGATCATCTAGTTCCAACCCCCCTGTAATGGGCAGGGACACCCCACACTAGATCAGCCTGGCCAGAGCCTCATCCAGCCTGGTCTTAAACACCTCCAGGGACGGGGCCTCGACCACCTGGCATGGCAGGAGGACAGCTCCCCTGAGAGAATTGGGGCTGTTCAGTTTGGAGAAGAGAAGGCTCCTAGGAGACCTTATTGTGGCCTTTCAATAGCTGAAATGGGCTACAGGAAAGCTGGGGAGGGACTTTTCAGGGTGTCAGGGAGTGATAGGACTGGGGGGGAATGGATCCAAGCTAGAGGAGGGGAGATTTAGATTAGACATTGGGAAGAATTTCTTCCCCATGAGGGTGGTGAGACATTGGAAGAGGTTGCCCAGGGAGGTGGTGGAAGCCTCATCCCTGGAGGTTTTGAAGGCCAGGCTGGATGTGGCTGTGAGCAACCTGGACTAGTGGAAAGTGTCCCTGCCCATGGTAGGGGCGTTAGAACTGGCTGATCCTTGAGGTCCCTTCCAGCCCTGGCAATTCTATGATTCTGTGATGCCAGTAGCAGTCCAAGCACCTGTATTCACCTGTATTATACACCAAACAGGAGCATAGATGTGTTTTATTTGATACAGCACTAGGCTGAGTCTCAGGAGGCATGAATGGACTTCCCACTATGGCATTTACCTTCTGGTATCAAAAGTAAAAGGCAAAGCTGGAACAGGTTGTGTAGTTCTTCCTTTGCACGGCACAGGGAGGTGCTGGAGTGTGACCAAAGAAGGGCAACACAACTTCTGAATGGTCTAGAGAACAAATCTGGTGAAGCATAGCAGAAGCACAGAGGAGTGGCTGAGGGAACTGGAGAAAAGGGAGCTCAGAGGGAGGCTGTACCACTCTCTACAACTACCTGAAAGCAGGTTGTAGTGAGGTGGGGTTCAGCCGCTTCTCCCAAGTAACAGGTGACAGGATAAGAGGAAATGTTCTCAAGTTGTAACAGGGGAAACTTGGGTTCAATATTAGGAAATATTTCTTCCCCTAAAGGGTTGTCAAGCCCTGGAACAGGCTGCCCAGGGAAATGAGATGGAGTCACCATCCACGGAGGCATTTGAAAGACCTGTAGCTGTGGCACTGAGGGCCATGGTGCGGTGATAACCTAGCAGGGTTGGCTTAACTCTTGGACTGGATGCTCTTAAAGGTCTCTTCCAAGCAAAACCATTCTATGATTGTCTTCCTACCCATCACAATAATACCCTTATATGCCAAATACTCCAGTTGCACCACTGAGAAGTGCCACACAAGGCCTTTTTGCCTTACTGTCACTGCTCCTCCTGCAGCAGCACTGGCAGCTGTAGCTTGAGTTAAGCATCGGGCTCAAGAGCAGCACCACTGCGCCTGAGCAAAAAACGCCCCTGGGAGCTGAAACTCAGCAGCTGAGCTGTGTTACCTCTTGCACCAAAGAGAGGGGAAAAGAAAATGATCCCCCTGGAGTGATATCTCTATCTATACAGATGTAAACTGAGTGATACAGAAGCAACACCGCCTGCTTTCCCAGTGGCAAGCTGCCATCTCTCTAGTTCAGATGGATGCTCCCTGCTTCCTTCAGGCACATTCTGCAGGCATTAATTAACTGAAATCAGCTGCTTGGTGTTTTTAGCAGCTGGTGTTTGAATAGACACTTGGTGGCACACTTTCTCTGAAGAGTGAGGAAGGATAGTGTTGCTGTTTTGCTAGAGGTCCCTTTTTGTTATCTTTCCTTGTCCTTGGCAATGGTGAGTTCTTACAGGCTGCCAGCCTTGCCCTCTGGGGTTTGCAGCTTACCTGGAGGGCACAGCAGCTAGAGCTTGCCCTCTGGGGTTTGCAGCTTACCTGGAGGGCACAGCAGCTGAGCTTTGCCTCTGGAGTTTGCAGCTTACCTGGAGAGCACAGCAGCTGCTTTGTGAGAAACAAACAAAACATTTCCCACAGTTCTCTCTTCAGCTCCCAAGAAAGAGAAGAGCATCAGTACAGCTACCAGTATTCTGCACTTACCAATAGCCAACTGTGTGGTCCCAAGCTCAGGTGAATTTCACTGTATTCTGGGAGTACTGGAAGCACTCACAGACCTTTTGGCAACTCTTCCTACTCCCACATGACTGCTCTCTAGAAGGCACACTACTAGTCAGTACTTGCATCTACTTAATGGCACACCATCAGCTTTTGCATTGGCTAGTCCTGGTGATGCATAATTCTGTTACATTTTGGCCATTGGAATGGGCTGCCCAGGGAGGTGGTGGAGTCACCATCACTGGGGGTGTTTAGGAGGAGACTGGATGAGGTGCTTGGTGCCATGGTTTAGTTGATTACATGGTGTTGGGTGGTAGGTTGGACTCGATGCTCTCTGAGGTCTCTTCCAACCTGGTTTGGTCTATTTCTATTCTATTCTATTCTATTCTATTCTATTCTATTCTATTCTATTCTATTCTATTCTATTCTATTCTATTCTATTCTGCTCTGCTCTGCTCTGTTCTATTATTCTTCTCTTCTCTTCTCCTTCCTCTTCTCTTCTCTTCTCTTCTCTTCTCTTCTCTTCTCTTCTCTTCTCTTCTCTTCTCTTCTCTTCTCTTCTCTTCTCTTCTCTTCCTCTTCTCTTCTCTTCTCTTCTCTTCTCTTCTCTTCTCCTTCTCTTTCTCTTCTCTTCTCTCTCTCTCTTCTCACATGAATCATAGAATCATAGAATGGTTAGGGTTGAAAGGGACCTCGAGGATCATCTCTTCCCAACCCCCCCCTGCCATGGGCAGGGAGACCTCACACCAGATCAGAAGACTCTCACTGCATTTTAAAACAAAAAATATGATCTGTGCAAGTAATAAATAGTTTATCATTCTCCCTCAGACCAATATTCATGGGCTCAGGAGGGGGTACTTGCCCTCCTACCTTTGTTCTACAGATACTTGCCTCATTCTGTTGCTCATCCATACAGCTCACATTTGCTTCCAGCAGAGTTCAGTGCTGCGAGCTGGGCTAATACCAACATCGTCTCTCTGTGATTTGCATGAATGAGTCATTAGAAGAAGGACTGGGCAATGTGTTTGCCCTGAAATTTTACAGCTTGACATGGCACTCCTTTGTCTGCCTGTGCTGCTTGAAGATCACAGAATTATCAGGGTTGGAGGGCACCTCGAGGACCCATCCAGTTCCAACCCCCCTGCCATAGGCAGGACACCTCCCACTAGATCAGGTCACCCAGAGCCACACCCAGAGGGTGATTGATGCATGGAAGTTGAGTGGATGGTACCCAATGTTTTTTCAGCTTATACCTCTGATCATCTTTTCACCATGATGCTTCAGCAATGCAGTAGTAGGTTGGTAATGGGGTTGGACTTGATGATCTCACTGGTCTTTTCCAACCTGGTGAATTCTGTTCTATTCAGTCAACTGCACAGGGCCCACTGATGAACTGCCACTAAGGAACTCCTGCCAAAATCTCCTGCCATTAGAGCACAAATGGAGGGAAATGGCCACAGCATCAAGTCTCTGAAGTACTTTGCCATGGACAAGAATTAAGGGAGAAAAGAGAACAGTGGACAGTAATATGGTATGTGTCAAAGATTGAGTATCAAACCACTGGACATTCAGGCTGGAAAAGACCCTCAGGATCACAAGTCCAACCCAGAACCCTACTCTGCAACGTTTACCCCTAAACCATAGCCCCAAAAATGACAATGCTGAGCCGGCAGCAGGTTCCCTGGTGCTTTTTCTGCCATTCCCACAAACCTCAATGAGTATTTTTTATTACCAAGCTAGTTGTCCAAAGCCATCTTTTCAGCTCACTCTCCTTCCTCAGTGTGTTACAGCATTATTGGCTCTGCAAAGCTCTTGAGGACTTCTGTGAGGAAGAAAAGACACCATCATAGAACTGTTTAGGGTTGGAAGGGATCTGAGGGATCATCCAGTTCCATCCCCCTTGCCATGAGTCAGGGACACTTCACACATCAAGCAGGTTTGCTCACAGCCAAGGTTATTTTAAGACCCAGCCAATCTGGATAACTGCTGAAATGACTCCATCTTTGCTAGGTTGTGTGTGGCATGTTGCCACAAGGATAGTGAACTGAGCTGAGTCTCACCAGCAGCTCTGGGTGTTAGCTAATCTCCAGCTAAACAGCAGCTTAAGAAGATACAGCAACCCCAATTCCCTCAGTCTGTCTCCATAGCAGAGCAGCTCCAGTACTCTGCTCATCCTTGTGGACCTTCTCTGGACACCTTCCAGCACCTCCAGTTCCTTTCTGTAATAGAGGCTCCAGAACTCCTTCCTAACATCTAATCTAACTCTTCCCCTCCTCTAGCTTGGATCCATTCTCCTCAGTCCTATCAGTAGCCCCCTTCAGATACTGCAAGGCCACCATTAGGTCTCCTGGGAGCCTTCTCTTCTCCAGACTGAACAACCCCAACTCCCTCAGTCTGTCCTCATAGCAGAGCAGCTCCAGCCCTCTGTTCATCCTCATAGCCCTTCTCTGGACACCTTCCAGCACCTCCAGATCCTTCCTGGAATAGAGGCTCCAGAACTGGACACAGTGCTCCAGGAGGGGTCTCAGCAGAGCAGAGCAGAGGGGGAGAATCACCTCCCTGGCCCTGCTGGCTCTGCTTCTCTTGCTGCAGCCCAGGCTCTGGTTGGCTTTCTGGGCTGCAAGTGCTCACTGCTGGCTCCTGTTGAGCTTCTCATCCACTAGCACCCCCAGGTCCTTTTCTTCAGGGCTGCTCTCAAGACAGTCCCTGCCCAGACTGTATTGATGCCTGGGATTGCCCCAACCCAGATGCAGGAAACAGCAAATTCAGTTCCCAGATGCTCTGAAGCTACACTTGAAACCAGAAAGTGAGTTGAGCCTTCCCATCTCTCACAAGGGAAGGCTTCAGATGCTCTAGCTGTGTCTTTTCCATGCTTTACAGCTCTGCTTCAGGTCTGTTAGCCATTTCAGCATGTCCCTCTGAGGGAACACTAGCCATGCTGATGCTGCTGACTCACAAAAGGCTCCACTTCCTTGACACATCGCAGTGACTGCAAAGAAAGCCTCTCTCCATGTGAGCCATGCTGCAGCTCAGCCTGGTTCTCATTACGTTCCTCTCTGTACCATTATACTTCTGCATAGAGGCAGTACCCACCCAACTGGGGTCATGTCTGCTGCTAACAATCTGCTGACATACTAGATAAGTTATATGGGTTTCTTCACTGCTGCCAAGGACAAAACAGTCCCACTTCTACAATATTTCATGAGCTTTTACTTTATCCCACCCTCTCTTTAACCAGATGCTGGTCAAGCTGCAAAATAAAGCAGGGAAAGTTCCTGAAATCCTCTGATCTTACCTTATTCATGCTGCCTGCTTTCCTCCCCAGAAGTGTAGGATATGAAGCAACAGTTGGGATTCCTCCACTTGGCCTGCTCGAGGGGCATGTTGCTGCTTTTTGCTGCTTCTTCCTTTCACCTGGTGTGGACATTGTGCAATTCACTCTCAGCATCGCTTCTAAGCGAGGAAGGTCTCAGGAGTGAATCACCTGTAGGACCTTCATCTTCAACACTGAGCACATGGGAAGTTTGCAAGACATCTTGCAGGGTTTTTATGCCCCCCCCCCCCCCAGCACTGCCTTTGTTTGTGTAACACAAACCAGATCACTTTGTTGTTGTTTTATTGCCATGAGAGAAGCTATGCGCGTTGCCTCTTCTTCTAAAACTCACTTCCTTAAGGAAACAAGGCTGAGACAATTCCCTCTGCCTGCCCAGCCCAGCTCTCCCCCACCAAAGCTTCTAAACCACTTGGCCAGTTTTGACTTGGCTGAAAAATAAGGAGAGGTTGTCAGTGATAGCAAATGTAGATTTGTTCTGGGAATAGAGACAGGCAGAGATTCTCTTTATGTCTCCATTGATGGAGGAGTTTCAGCATGACTTGTTTCTCTTGGAATCATAGAATCAACAAGGTGGGAAAAAGACCTCAGAGATCATCAAGTCCAACCTATTACCTAACACCACATGACAACTAAACCATGGCTTCAAATGCCACATCCAATCCCCTCTTGAACACCTCCAGGGATGGTGACTCCACCTCCTCCCTGGGCAGCACATTCCAATGGCCGATTACTCTTTCTGGGAAGAACTGTCTCCTCACCTCCAGCCTAAACTTCCCCTGCCACAGCTTGAGACTGTGTCCTCTTGTTCTGGTGCTGGCTGCCTGGGAGAAGAGACCAACCCCCATCTGGTTATGACCTCCATTCAGGTAGCTGTAGACAGCAAGAAGGTCTCCCCTGAGCCTCCTCTTCCCCAGGCTAAACACCGCCAGCTCCCTCAGCCTCTCCTCATAGGGCTTGTGCTCAGGACCTCTCTCTTCTTTCTTACCAGACAATTGTTGACAGCAAGCTTTAGTCACAGGGCATAAAGCCATGGGTGAGCAGGCTACATGGATTCTGCTGCTTTCTGCAAAGTATTTCTTTCTCTGTGTCCTCTTCAGCACAAGCTCTTGAGAAATTATACTTCAGTGGGCATGTACTCTCTGATCCATTGTGCCATGAAGCAATGGCCTGCTCCTTGGTAAACCCATTATGGGGCAGATGTATTAACAGGTTTGCTCCTCAAGCCCAGGAAGTGAGTCTGGCTTCCAAACACACAGTCTTGTGAGGCCTGAGATGTTCTTCCACGTTTCATTTGTCATGAACTTCTGTTAGAAAAAATAAGATCACAGAATCACAGACTGTTAGGGGTTGGAAGGGACCTCAGGAGTTCATTGAGTCCAACCCCCCTGCCAGAGCAGGATCACAGAATCCAGCACAAGTTATGGAGGAACACATCACAGAATACAGAATACAAAATACAGAATTAATCAGGTTGGAAAAGACCTTCAAGAGCATCAAGTCCAACCTATCACCCAACACCATCTAATCAACTAAACCATGGCACCAAGTGCCTCAGCCAGGCTCTTCTTAAACACTTCCAGGGATGGTGACTCCACCACCTCCCTGGGCAGCACATTCCAGTGGCAAATCTCTCTTTCTGGGAAGAATTTCTTCCTCATCTCCACCTCCCCTGGCACAGCTTGAGACTGTGTCCTCTTGTTCTGGTGCTGCTTGCCTGGGAGAAGAGACCACCCCCCACCTGGCTACAACCTCCCTTCAGGTAGTTGTAGAGAGCAAGAAGGTCTCCTCTGAGCCTCCTCTTCTCCAGGCTAAGAAAATAAAGAATAAAATAAAGAAATGGGGTGATGTCCAACTATACCAGAGGAGACAAAACTAACTTTAGCCGAGTTGCATCTGCTGTTATCTCATATATAGTAGTTTAAACCACTTCTAGTTCCCTGGAGAGCTAAAGAAGCTTGTTAGGAGCTTCACTGTAAGCCTTCAAGCAGAACTACACCTAGCCCAGCCTAAAGCTCCTTGGCATCAGTGTGGCACGTTGACATAAAGTCTGCTGAACAGATAGTATATCTGGTTTGTGTGTCTCTTCTGAAGAAGTGAACCCAGCTTTCATAAAATCTGTGTTCCATATGCAGAGCCAGCTATGAAGTCTTTCCTTTCACAGGAAAAGCCTGCACTGGTGTCCTCAAGTTTCAGCAGCTCTGTTATGTCTCTCATGTCCCTTCCTTCCTCCCCAGAAGATTCAAAGTACCAGTGCTTCAGTCAGGCCTGCTGCTGCTGCTTTACTGGAGACAGATGATGATAATCATAGAATCACAGAATTGTCAGGGTTGGAAGGGACCTCAAGGATCAGCCACTTCCAACGCCCCTGCCATGGCCAGGGACACCTCACACTACAGCAGCTTGCTCACAGCCACATCCAGCCTGGCTGCAAAAACCTCCAGGGGTGAGGCTTCCACCACCTCCCTGGGCAACCTGTGCCAGTCTCTCACTACCCTTATGGGGAAGAACTTCTTCCTCACATCCAATCTGAATCTACCCCTTTCTAGTTTTGTTCCATTGCCCCCCAGTCCTGTCACTCCCTGACACCCTCAAAAGGTTCCATGTCCCCAGTAGCAGTTAAAAAACAGAGGCTCAGGGGTAAAAAAGTGGGCATGTTGCAAGAGCCTAGGTAAAGAATCTGGTGAGGAGCCACAGCTTGTAATTTCAGAGTCAAGCAAGAAAATGTGACTGGGTTGTGGACAGACTGTTAGTGTAACTCACTGCTACTCTGCTTGCAAATGAGTTTGGTGCAAGCCCTCCCCACCCTGAGCTGTGGCTCTGAAGCGAGTTTATTTTAAGACCCCAGCCAATCTGGTTAACTGCTGAAATGACTCCATCTTTGCTAGGTTGTGTGTGGCATGTTGCCACAAGGATAGCTGAGCTGAGCTCACCAGCAGCTCTGGGTGTTAGCTAAACTCCAGCTAAACAGCAGCTTAGGAAGATACAGCAACCCCAATTCCCTCAGTCTGTCTCCATAGGAGAGCAGTTCCAGCCCTCTGCTCATCCTTGTGGCCCTTCTCTGGACACCTTCCAGCCCCTCCAGATCCTTCCTGTAACAGAGGCTCCGGAACTGGCCACAGTGCTCCAGGTGGGTTCTCACCAGACCAGAGTAGAGGGGAAGAATCATCTTCCTGGCCCTGGTGGCTCTGCTTCTCTTGATGCAGCCCAGGCTTTGGTTGGCTTTCTGAGCTGCAAGTGCTCACTGCTGGCTCAGTGTGGAGAAGAGAAGGCTCCAAGGAGACCTGATTGTGGTCTTCCAGGATCTGAAGGGGGCTACAAGAAAGCTGGGGAGGGACTTTGGAGGGTGTCAGGGAGTGATGGGACTGGGGAGGATGGAACAAAACTAGAAGTGGGTAGATTGAGATTGGATGTTAGGAAGAAGTTGTTCCCCATGAGGGTGGTGAGAGACTGGCACAGGTTGCCCAGGGAGGTGGTGGAAGCCTCATGCCTGGAGGTTTTTGCAGCCAGGCTGGCTGTGGCTGTGAGCAACCTGCTGTAGTGTGAGGTGTCCCTGCCCATGGCAGGGGGGTTGGAAGTGGCTGATCCTTCAGGTCCCTTCCAACCCTGACAACTCTACGATTCTATGTTGAGCTTCTCATCCACCAGCACCCCGAGGTCCTTTTCTTCAGGGCTGCTCTCAAGCCAGTGGCTGCCCAGCCTCTGCTTCTCCAGCCCCCAGCACCACCATCTACACTGGGACAAGTGCATTGCTGGTCCTGTGATCCCCCAATTGAAAGCACCACAGACACCGACTTTCAGGCAAAAGAGAAGAGCCTGGAGACAGACAGTACCAAGGTTAACACGTCATTCAGCACTGTATACACTCAGGTTTTAGTGGGGAAGATCAGCAAAATAATGGTGACCATTGTGTGGGGCTTGGGAGTGCAGTCTGTCCCCATTCAGCCTCCCAGTGCTCAGGTCACACATTAGAGAGGGATCAGTCATTGTAGATTAGCACGAGTCATCCATTTCAGTGACAGCACAACTAAGTAATACTCCCTTCCCTGCAGCAGTTGGTGGCTTCTCTAAAGACATTTCCAAATTCAATTGCTGTTGGGTTAATTCCTCTTCTCTTATCAGGCTGCAAACTGGACAGCTGCCGCAGCTGCCGGCTGCATCTTCAATAGAGAGGAGGTCAGGGGAACTATTTTTCAACCTTCAGCAGAAATCTACTGAAACTGTCAATTTCAGAAAGCTGATGGCAAGTTGTTTGACAGATGCCAAGTGGTAAGAGCCTAAATATACTATTGGGAATGTTTATTTGTGGACATAATCTCCTTGTCAGGCTGGAGAAAAGGATACCGCGCGGGCTGCAAATATTAATTGACAGATTTCATGGGGCCTGTCTCTGGCTGAATACAGGAGTGTGTGTTAAACATGGAAGGGCTCTTCCCAGTGCCTAGGAAAGCATAGAATCATGGAAACATAGGATCAGCCAGGTTGGAAAAGACCTCAGAGATCATCAAGTCCAACCTATTACCTCCTACCTAACACCTCCTGACAACTAAACTATGGTTCCAAGTGCCACGTCCAAGCCTTTATGAACACCTCCAAGAATGGTGACTCCACCACCTCCCTGGGCAGCACATTCTGGCATCCTGGCCTGCATCAGGAACAGTGTGGCCAGCAGGAGCAGAGAGGTCATTCTCCCCCTGGACTCTGCACTGGTTAGGCCGCACCTTGAGTCCTGTGTCCAGTTCTGGGCTCCTCAGTTTAGGAAGGAGGTTGAGTTGCTCAAACGTGTCCAGAGAAGGGCAACAAAGTTGGTGAGGGGTTGGGAACACAAGCCCTATGAGGAGAGGCTGAGGGAGCTGGGGTTGCTTAGCCTGGAGAAGAGGAGACTCAGGGGAGACCTTCGTGCTCTCTACAACTACCTTAAGGGAGGTTGTAGCCAGGTGGGGGTTGGTCTCTTCTCCCAGACAAGCAGCACCAGAACAAGAGGACACAGTCTCAGGCTGTGCCAGGGGAGGTTTAGGCTGGAGGTTAGGAGGAAATTCTACACAGAGTGATTGCCCATTGGAATGTGCTGCCCGGGGAGGTGGTGGAGTCACCATCATTGAAGGTGTTCAGGAGAAGACTTGATAGGGCGCTTGGTGCCATGGTTCAGTTGATTAGGTGCTGTTGGATGATAGGTTGGACGTGATGATCTTGAAGGTCTCTTCCAACCTGGTCTATTCTATTCTATTCTATTCTATTCTATTCTATTCTATTCTATTCTATTCTATTCTATTCTATTCTATTCTATTCTATTCTATTCCAATGGCTAGTCTCTCATTCTGTGAAGAACTTTCTCTTCAAAGCAGCAGCACAAAAGGCTCACAGCCCTTTGAAACTGAACTAAGCATGAAGAAGGTTCAAAATCTTGGTTGCTCTAACAACAAAAATATTTTAGAAGCTCTCTGAAATTTGACCTAATTCAGTGCTACAGTGGCATCATGGAATAGTTTGGACTGGAAGAGACCTCTAAAGGACATCCAGTCCAACCCTCCTGGAGGGACAATGAAGCTGGAGAGAGGTCTGGAGCACAGCCCTGTGAGGAGAGGCTGAGGGAGCTGGGGTTGCTTAGCCTGGAGGAGAGGAGGCTCAGGGGAGACCTTCTTGCTGTCTACAACTCCCTGAAGGGAGGTTGTAGCCAGGTGGGGGTTGGTCTCTTCTCTCAGGCAAGCAGCACCAGAACAAGAGGACACAGTCTCAAGCTGTGCCAGGGGAGGTTTAGGCTGGATGTTAGGAAGAAATTCTTCCCAGCAAGAGAGATTGGCCATTGGAATGTGCTGCCCAGGGAGGTGTTGGAGTCACCATCACTGGAGGTGTTCAAAAAAGGATTGGATGCGGCACCTGGGACATGGTTTAGTTGTCAGGAGGTGTTAGGCATTAGGTAATAGGTTGGACTTGATGATCTCTGAGGTCTTTTCCAACCTGGCTGATTCTATGACATCTTCAACTAGATCAGGTTGCCCAGAGCCCCATCCAGCCTCACCATGAATGTCTCCAGTGATGGGGAATCTACCACCTCTCACATACCAGTGTTTCACCACCAGTTTCAAAGACTTTACTGAAGTCCAGGCAGAAGACATCCATAGCTCTTCCCTTCTCCATGGGTATAGTCATTGGCTGTTAGTGAGTAGCAGCACCAGCTTCAACAGACTCCATCTTCTCCTTGGGGAAAGCTCAGGCAGAGGTTACAAACCAAGCTGCCTTCCAACTGCCCTGTTCTATAAGCACTGCTAACACCAACTCTTAGCACGCTTCTTTTAACCAGTGAAACCCAAAGCAGAATACAGCAGGCTGGCATGGTGCTCATCTATGGGCAAAACAAGAACACAGAGCAGTGACAATTCTGAGCTAGAGTCTAAGCTTAGCTAATTCCAGTCTTAAATTACCACCTCGTAGTGATGCAGAGCTCAGGTGGAATGATCAGCACAGGGTGGTGATATCACCTGGGGTACAAAGCTATCATTACTACAAGTTTAGCCACACTTAACCCACTCTGTTTCCCCAGCATTTCCACCCCTGGGTACTTAGCACCAAATCTTCTCTCTCTCAACCCTTTGGTCTTTATTTTTTTCCCCATTATCAAGTATAAGATATGTCCCTTTTTTTTTGCCAGCATTAACCTTGGTTTTGCCTGGTTTATATCAAATCTTTGGTTCAAAGTTCTCACTGAATTACAACCAGGCTTTACCCCTGTCACCCCCTCTACAGCCTGCTCTGTGCCAAGGTCTTTCTTTTAGGGTGCCAGGCTCAATTTTGCTAACCACATAATAAATCTAATATCATTTATTCTGCCAGGCTAAAGGGAATCTTCTTTTCAATTCTCACATGTACCCACACTAAGGCACAGGGAACAGGGTTAGTATTTTGGGCACTACATAAAGGTGAACATCATCAGTACAGGTTAAGGGCTGCCCCAGCTGGAAAGTAGACAGCAAGTTCTGCATGGGACAGCAATGTGCCCTTGAAGTCAAGAGAGCCAATGGCATCCTGGGGTGCAGCAAGAAAAAGAGCCAGCAGGGCTAAGGAGGTTCTTCTCCCTCTCTGCTCTGCCATGGTGAGACCACAGCTGCAATACTGTGTCCGGTTCTGGGCTCCCTAGTTCAAGAGAAACAGAGACCTGCTGGAGAGAGTCCAAGGGAGAGCCATGAGGATGATTAGGGGAATTGAGCATCTCCCCTGTGAAGAGAGACTGAGAGCCCTGGGGCTGTTCAGTCTGGAGAGGAGAAGACTGAGAGGGGATCTGATCAATGTCTATCAATAGCTGAGGGGTGGGGGGCAAGTGGAGGAGGCCAAGCCCTTTTCAGGGGTGCACAGTAATAAGCCAAGAAACACCAGGTACAAGCTTGAAAGTGGAAGATTTCACCTCAACATAAGTAACCTCTTTCCTGTAAGAGTGCCAGAGCCCTGGAGCAGGCTGCCCAGGGAGGTTGTGCAGTCTCCTTCTGTGGAGACTTTCCAAACCCCCCTGGATGCATTCCTGTGCAGACTACCCTGGGTGATGCTGTTCTGGCAGGGGGCTTGGACTGGATGATCTCTGGATTTCCATTCCAACCTCTAATGTCCTTTGATACTTTCCACAGCATCACTTACATTCAAATGTTTAAAACCTCAGAGACAAGGTTGATCTCAGCACTGGCACTCACAGCATTCCTGCTGCAAGAAAGGCAAATTACTTACTGTGTCCAGTTCTGGGCCCCTCAGTTTAGGAAAGATGTTGAGTTGCTGGAAGGTGTCCAGAGAAGGGCAACAAAGCTGGGGAGGGGTCTGGAGCACAGCCCTGTGAGGAGAGGCTGAGGGAGCTGGGGTTGTTTAGCCTGGAGACGAGGAGGCTCAGGGGAGACCTCCTTGCTGTCTACAACTCCCTGAAGGGAGGTTGTAGCCAGGTGGGGGATAGGTCTCTTCTCCTAGACAAGCAGCACCAAAACAAGAGGACCCAGTCTCAAGCTGTGCCAGGGGAGGCTTAGGCTGGATGTTAGGAAGAAATTCTTCCCAGAAGGAGAGATTGGCCATTGGAATGTGCTGCCCAGGGAGGTGCTGGAGTCACCATCCCTGTAGGTGTTTAAGAAGAGCCTGGATGAGGCACTTGGTGCCATGGTTTAGTTGATTAGATGGTGTTGGGTAATAGGTTGGACTCGATGATCTCAAAGATCTTTTCCAACCTGGTTAATTCTAGTCTAGTCTAGTCTATTCTAATTAAATCATTATTTCTTGTGCTGTAGCTGGGCAGCTGTCTTTGCAATGGGAAGATGCTCAGCAAGGTTCTGCACACCAGGCTTGCTCAAGAGTTTCTCTAAAACAAAGAGAAACACAGGTTTAAGTATATAAACAGGGGCTGTGCCATGGAATTGGAAAGGGAAACACACACCTTTCAACTGAAGTTTCTTGGTCAAAGCCTTAACTGCCTAAAAAGTGGCACTGTAAAATATGTTTTAAGCTCAAAATATATTATTCTACCATATTTTAATGGAAAAAAAACCATATTTTAATGGAAAAAAAGGAAGTGCTTCAATTAAAGAGATTTTCTATATTTTTTAGTGTCTTTCTTTTAGTTCTAAGTCCATGTGCAGATGGAATTGCAGCCTGTGGCTGCAGGCTGGTTTTCATCAATCCTTTCATCAGAGAATGATCTCTTAGGAAGTGAAAGTTCTTCATCCTGAGTTTAAGATTGAAGTCAAATGATGTCACTGGTTTAACTGAGCTAGGCTTTGCCCAAACCTCAGCAGAAGCTAGGGCTGAAGAGAAGGAAAAAAAGGTAATCGGCTCCTAGTGTAACTCGGAACTGCCCTTGCTACTAATTATCAACCATGACACAGCGGGATTCAGCTGTGCTGGGTTAGCTATAGATGCACAGAATGGCCAATACCTGTTCCAAAACCCTCAAAGCCTCATCAGAGGCAGCGGCAAGGCTGGAATGGGTGGAGGGTCAGCTGTGCTTCCTCCTCCCATGATGGTTGCTTTGCATGAGAGGAATCCCTTTGTCCTGGTGGTCTTTCAAGAGCTCCCATTTAGCTGTCTCTTGTGGGGCCACATGAGCACACTGGACCGCAGATGTAGTTCCATTCTTGTAGTTCAGTCCTTGTGTAACAAAGAATCCTCCAAATAAAAGCCTCAAACTCAGAGATGATTTCTCTGCCATGGGGAAAAAGATAATAATTAAGAAGCATTGATAGACACTAAGTTCTGTCTGGAGGTGTTTGCACACCTTTGGGCTCCCCTTCATTTTAACCTCCAAGAGATCAAATTTACATGGCAAGGAAGAAAGAAAGAAGAAAAGAAAGAAAGGAAGGAATAAAGAAAAGGAAAGAAGAAAGAAAAGGAAGGAAGAAGGGAAAGGGAGGAAGTAAGGAGAATGAAAGAAGGAAGGAAGGGAAGGAAGGGAAGGAAGGAAGGAAGGAAGGAAGGAAGGAAGGAAGGAAGGAAGGAAGGAAGGAAGGAAGGAAGGAAGGAAGGAAGGAAGGAAGGAAGGAAGGAAGGAAGGAAGGAAGGGAGGAAGGGAGGAAGGAAGGAAGGGAGGAAGGAAGGAAGGGAGGGAGGGAGGAAGGAAGGGAGGAAGGAAGGGAGGAAGGGAGGAAGAAAGAGAAGGGAGGAAGGGAGGAAGAAAGAGAAGGGAGGAAGAAAGAGAAGGAAGGAAGAAAGAGAAGGAAGGAAGGGAAGAAAGAAAATAAATCCTTTTCATGCCAGAGCAGTCCCAGTCCTGCTCCCCACCCTGTTAAAGCAAGCAAAAGTGATGCCTTTCACCGTGCCGTGGTGTGGGAATGCTTCTCCCTCCTTCCTTACAGTGTGGAAATAAGCCAGGAATATCTGGCAGCCCCTGTCTGCGGTGCCTGACGGCTCTGGCAGCTTGGTCCTATCTGTGAGCCCTAGGTCGTTGCCATTGTGGCTGTAAGGCTTCAGGCAGCAGGAGGCTGCTGGAGCAGTTTGCTGGTGACAGCAGTGCTGCTCCCAGGCCATGCAACACACTTTGCTACAAGCTGCTCTGTATGATCTGGGAGAGCTGTAAATCACGGCTCTGCTTCACACTTCCCAAGCTTTACCAGGCCACAAGAAATCTCTTTTGCTCAACATTCACCTTCTGTCTCCTTGTCTTCTAACTCTTTTCTCTATTACTTGTCTTTTAACTACTACTTGCCCTTGTATCTAGCAGGAGAGATGATGGCAGGACACAATCTGTAGCTGCATCACTGAGCAAAAAGGGAAAAGCATCTCCTGCTGAAGGCTTTGGAAAGTGGCTGATGGTCTTTTTTTGATACCTCAAAGCAAAACTCTTTGTCTTTGGGCGTGTTCCTACAGCTGTATGCTCGCAGAGAGCGAATATGCAGAGGTCAGCAGTTTCAAAGGCAGTCTCTAATTTTAGGTCCTCAGCTTCGGGTATTTTGGGACAAAGCTTTGGACACAACAAAAGCAGCATCAAGGAGCTGTAAATCTACATGAAGTTAGTAACACCAAAAACATCTCCAACCTGACTGGAGGCTCAAACCCAGAGGCTCTTCTATTTAAACAAACAGCAACAACAAAGTTCCAGCATTTGCCGGAAAATGTTTGGTGCTTGCTTTTTTTTCTTAGTTCTTGAGGTTTCGATCCTTCTCCACACTTTCCACTCTTCCTATTTTCATTTCACCATTGTAGGCAGCCCTGAATTTCTCCTCCCAGTCCAAAGCCTGCAAAAGTCGAGGGGGAAACCTCGCCCTTTCTCGGCGTCTGCATGTGAGCATCTTAAGATTGAGCTCGGCGTTGAGCCTGATTTGGTTTCTTTTAACCCCAAAACTGCTCTCTGAGACTCCTTTAGCTGAATTTGTTCCAAATCCTTTTAATTGGCAAGGCATTGTTCGCGAATGCCTTTTTAAACATGCAGCGTTCAGAGCCACTTAAGCAGCAAACAGAAGACCTGTTTCAATTCTAATAGCTTTAATACAGCTCAGAAGTGTTGATTGATTAAATAATTTGGGGGGGGGAAATGAAATCTTTCTTTTTCTTTTTTCAAATGAAATAGGAAATGAAAAGTTTAAATATTCAATATTTAAACATTCAGTATTTAAACATTCAATATTTAAACTTTCAGCATTTAAACATTCAATATTTAAGCAGTAAAGATTTAAATACTAAATATTTAAATGCCAGATCTTTAAATAGCAAACATTGAACTATCTAATGTTCAAATGTCAAACATTTAAATATTATGTTCCTAATGTTGACTATTTAATACCAAAAGAATGACAATGAAATGTTAAATGTTTACATATTCACGGGTGAAGCACTAAACGTTAAAATATTGCAGTTCAATATGAAATGTGGACAAAGAAAATGAAACTAAAACACTAAAATCACTTAAAATATCGATCACAGATCTCCCCCTCTCAGGAAGGTAAAGAAATGGAATATTGTTTGGGGAGCTCAAGTATCTTTTCCAAGCAATCCCACTGCACAGTCAGGTCACTCAGTAGCCAGAAATGATCTTCAACCAACAAGAAGTTGCAGGGACAGCTCTCCTGGGGAGGGTAAGCCCAGCGTTTCCGAAGGGCTGCCATCACTGCTGGGAGAAGAGGGAGCCATCACAACCTTGCAGTCTTCCAGGGACTGCATCTTGACTTCCATCTTCAAGCTGAAAGTCAAGAAGGAGCTCAGCCCTGTCTCTGGGACAGAGCAGTAAGCAGACATCCTCTTCGTCAGGGCACGACAGCTTTAGGGAGGCTTCAAAAGTCACAAACTAGAAGAGGGTTGTTCTGTTGCTCTTGCCAAGAGCTTCCACGTCCCTGGTATCCATTTTTATGTCTTATAATGTGAGCACTGAAATACCAAAGTTCCTCTTTTCCGCAGAAGTCTTGATCCAAAGCAGCGGTTTCAGCTTGCAGTAAATCTTTCAGCTGTGGCAGCTTGTGGGTTGCTTGTGCTGCTTCGTGGAAGGCACCTAAGAAAAGCACCTCTGGGTGAGGTTTAATGGGTGGTGCTGCAGATGCATTGGCATAGAGCTGGGTATCTGCACACAGAGACTGTTCCCGGTGAGAAATATTCCCATCTGCTAAGTAAGCAAGTCGGGGGTTGAGATTTTAGGCAGTTTTGGAGAGTGTTCTGAAATGCTGTGTGGGTAAGGAAAGACTTTTTTTAAATGCCCTTTGTTTATTTGTTTGTTTTTGCAAACAGATCCTTTTGCAGTCACCTCCAACAGAGCAGCTGGACAGTAAGTAGAAAATTTTGTATTCCTTGAGGGTTGAGACCTGTGAAGGAACTTTTCTGAACCTCTCCATCCCTCTAACGGGCAAGGCTTGCTGCTTCGTCCTGATGTTTAATTCAAGCCTTTCTGCTTCGTCCTGATGTTTAATTCAATGCATATTTCCTCTAACTGCAAAACAGGTGGACAGGCTCTTCAGGACCTTGAACTGAAGCTGAGCATGAAACAGATGTACAAAAGCAGAGTGCTAAAGATCATGTGGCTTTTCCTGACACCGCTGCCTATTGTTTTAAACCCCCCAAAATCCAAAGCAAGCTCTTGGGCGCTTACAGGCACACGGTGTGTTCATGGGTCTTGGCTGTTCTGGGTGCTGGTGGGGGTGACTTGTTTGGCTTTGGTTGGCAGCTAGATGATGTTGAGAAAGCTGAGCAAGGCAAACTCCTGTGTTAATTTTTTATTGTTTTTAAAGCTTACCAAAATTTTCTGGTACGTGGGATATGATAAGAGGTTGAGGTTCCACACTGCTCGCAGGCAGGAACACCCTGCTGCCTCTCACCGTGAGGAGCCCATCCTGGATCTCCTCCTCCAATGCAGCATGAGATGCTGGCCGAACTCTGTGGAGCAAGCCCTGCCTGTCCCTGTCAAGGGCAAGGAGAGAGGCTCCCCCCAGCCCCAGTGCCTCAAGTTGAGGGAGTGTCTCCCTTCTGCTGGCTGGACTGGCAGAAAAAGAACGTTTCATGCCTACATTTGAGGGGTTTGGGGGGCTGATCTTCAAACCTAAAAAGCTTCTGCAGTACTTGAATTAAATGATCACGTCTGGAGCCTTGCATGGCTTGGTGGTGCTTGAAATGACAGCTACAGAGCGTTAGGAATACAAGCACTTAGTGACAATTTCATCAGCTTTTAGTGATGGTTTTAAAGAGCAAACATAAAATATCGTTGGAGTATGCGAACCTGGATTGATTTCATTTTATTTTAGGTTTTTAATACAAGTATAATTGCTTCCCTCAAGCACAAACTCCAGGTTTATATGGAAAATACGCTGTATTTTCTGCACGGGAAAGGGACTATAAAGCCTAGTGGTATCCAGTGCTCTGTGTGTGTGTGTACAGCCTCACATGGGTGCTCCTATGCCTATGGATGCAGCTATGCTTGCACCTTGGTAGCAGAAGTTCATGCCCTCCTAATCTTGCACCAGCAGCAAATTTTCTATATGGCTTTGGTTCAGGATGGATGTGTTCAATGGTACTCCAGACTGTGTGTCTCTCTGTCCGTGTGTCCATGCTGAGCTATGCCCGGCCGTTCACTCTCTCCCTGGACAAAGACTTCTCCCGTTCAGCAGTGCAGCAGCCTGCAAAGTGTGAATAATTTTCAGTGAGGAGTTACACTAAGTGGGAAAGCTTTTAGCACATTATCCACTGGCAATTGGACTATAATCTAATTGTCAGCCCTCGGGTCTTAATAGAGCCTTTCTCTTTCCACCATTGGATTTGCATCTGGGAGATTCCTAATGGGTTTAAAATGCCTCGCATTTTGCTCCAAGAAGCCACCTTCCCGCTGTAGGTGACATTGAGATGTTTTTGTTGGGAAATTGAATCTCGGGTACCTGGGTCTCTGCTTTGCTGGCTCGGCTCTTTTCGGGAAGGGAAAAGCGCAGAAACGGAGCTGGGAACGGGGGTCGCTCTGAAGCCAGGGAGCTTAAAGAGGGGGTGAATCCGGCGGAGAGAGCAATGTAATTATGTGCAGCAAAGGAGGGGGGGAATTAAAATAAATAAAAGAAAAAAAGAAAACAAGCCCGAAAGCAGAGCTGATAACCTCGTAAGGTCGCAGAGAAGCAGAGCCGGGGACCCCTGTAGCCAACGCTTTGGAAAGTATCGATGCGCTCGCAAGACATGGCCGGGCGCTCTGGAGACCTTACCCGAGCGAATAGACACGATTCTTTCCATGGAACCAGCTGTTGGCGTCTAAAAGGGTGGGGGAAAAATAAAACAAGAGTTCAATTTTTCCTGCCGAGGACGAGTTCAAGCCAAAAGCAGTACCGCGAGTTAACCTTGCAGCGGGCGGGGATCGGGCGCTAACTCCCCGGCAGCAGCGGGCGAGAAGCGGCTGGGATGGGCAGGCGGAGTGAGGGTCTCAGCAGCGGCACCCCGTCCCCGTTAGGGTCCACTCTAACTAGTGAAGGTGTTAGCGGGCTTGTCTTGCCCTCTGCATAGGAGAGGGCTTCGTAGAGGAGACGGGGAATTAACGGGGAAGGAGGGAGTAAATGTCAGGCTATCGCACCGAGAGAGGAGCGGCTGCCGGTCGGCACAGCGCCGAGCTCTGCGGGGCTGATGTCGGGGCACTGCACACTGATTTGTACCTGCGGCCTGGGGGCTTTTGTGAGAGATTAAAAACCAACGAAACAAAACAAAGAGCTGTGGCCCCTCCATCACTGCGCTGAAGAGCTGCTTAAACCTTAAGAGTAGTCCCCGGGCCGCACCAAGACGCGCAAAAGAGCGCAGGGTCGGAGCTCATGTCACCCGAGCAGAGGCACACCTGAAATGATCCTTCCTGCCCGACAGGACGCCAGGCTTCCAGGCAGGTTTCTGTCCCCGTGTCTCGGTTCCCGTGGTGATTTTGGCTAGGTGAGAAGAGGGCCAGGAGAAGCGGGTTTCGTCGTTCGGACGGGATCAGTTCTTCGCTTTTGCTTTTCGGGGATCAGAGAGACGTTTTGGAAGGGCTTTGCAAGGTCGCTCTTTGAAAGTGCTCAGTGGAATAGATCTAATCCTGAGTAAAGCTGGTAACTGAAGGAGCGGGACGAGGCAATCAGAGATTACCCGCACGCCGATTTCTTTGCCAGAGCACAAGGCAGCGAAGAGCTTTTTATGCAGAGGGGAGGGGGGGGGAAGGTACTTTGAAAGCATAATGAAGCGTAATGAAGTGGCTCTGCCATAGTAAAGTGGCATTAGCGACAAATACATGAATTTGCTAGAGAGAAAACAAACTGCTGTGTAGATACGGTGTGCTCTTTATGCACGAATAAAGAAATAACGAAGGATTGAATTTACACGGGTTCATACAGGGCAACGGTCCTGCTCGGGTGCAGCAGGCTTGGTAACTCCTGCTCTCGGCAGCAGGCTTGGTACGGCGGAGACAGTCGCGGCGGGGACCGGCTGCTCCGGTCGGCATCCCCCAGGAAAAGACCATAGGGGGTTATTAATTGCATCTCCTCGTCTGGGAAAGCAGGGAGAGAACAAGAGCTCTGGGGTCGTGTCTTGTCCCCCCGGTACCCTCTCGCGCCGGTCTCTGAAAGCTCTCCCCATCCTCGGAGAGGACTGCGGGCAAGGGCGGTAGAGCAGCCACGGGAAGCCGGGTCCTCCGACATGCGTGTCCCCCAACCCGGTTCAGCCTCGGCGGGGTGGGAGCCTCAGGGAGGATTAGACAGCCGAAGACGAGCCCGGTTCATTGCCCACGAGGGAGGAGGGGGTGCTCTGGACGTCTAGACAAGGCTCATTTCCTTATCGGAGGCGGAGCGAGGGCAAAACTAAGAAAATAAGAATTCTCGTGGGATAGAGAGAAAAATGGCACGGCTGAACCGAGCAGAGTCGAGCCCTGTCGTGCGGACAGGCGCCCATTAAAAATAAAACAAAACGAAGCCCCCACCGTGTTTTCACCCTGGTCTTTGATCTCCAAGCTACGAGCAGGGACCCGCAAGTCCTCAAGGCCGGCGCCTGTCCCAGGGGAGCAATCTCCAGCCCTTCCCCGCTCCACAGCCGCGCCGCGGCCTCGCTCTCCCCGCTCTCCCGGCTCCATAGCCGCCGTTCCGCGCCCCTCCGCCGTTCCGCGCCCTGCCCCGCTCACCGCAGCTCATCCCCTCGCCGGCCTGAGCCCTTCTCCCCCAGCCAAAGGCATCTACCGGTCATCCCGCAGGGCTAGAAACAGAAGGTGAAAGAGGTCCGTGTTTTGCGGCAGCTTTGGGGACTCAGCCTGTCCGTGCACGTCGGCGTTTCCCAGGCGGGCGCGGGCAGCAGCGAAATATTCGCTGCCACTCGAGGCGCTTCCCGATCCCCGACGGGCCGGGCACACCGGGGGCAGTCCCAGTTATAGGGAAAGGTGTGTTATGACCTGGCTGCTCGGGGGAAAGTAAGCAGTCAAAAGGGAGAGATGCTTTCTTTTTTTTTTTTCCTTGAAGCATCTGAGCTCTTACTTTGACAACAGGTCGGCTTTTTTATTATCCCTATTTGCGCGGTGCCTACAGGAGGCAGAAACCAAAGGACACTTAGGTATCCCCGCCACCACCACCTCAGAAACGGAGAAGAGAGAATTCCTCAGGATATTTGTACCCTCCCTTGCTTTCCTTTTCAGGAAGGCCGGACTTTGCTTTCCAGGTAGGGCCAAGAGAGCAGGGCCGAGACTCCAGGATCGCCGTCTCGCATTCGGGGAGCCGTCCCAGGAGCGGGGATATCCCGAGGGGAACCTAGGCTATTAAAAGGAGGGGTGTCCCTCAGAGTAAAGCGGGTTAAGAACTTTTAGTTTGTTTGCTTTCTTGAGGCTGAGGTCGGAAGAATCGTTAGTCTCGTTTTCGTTTTGACAAGAGGCGATGATGCTCCCCGGGTCTCCAGCCGCGGCCGCGGGGACTGTCCGGGCTCCTCTTCCGCGTCCCTCTCCCCAGGTTTACCCTTTAGGCAAGATCGAGCCCCCGGACCACTGTGGGCCACACTGAAATTCTTAGACCGCTGCAAACGCTTCAGACGCTTCTAAATGCGAGTCCTGTTCGCGATAGAATAGTTACCTATCCTATCCTATCCTATCCTATCCTATCCTATCCTATCCGCAAATTCAGATAATAAAAGGGTCAACGGCTCATTTCAAAGCGGTAAGGTGACCCAAATCATTGTTTCTCCATATTAATTAATTAATTAGGTTCAGCAAGCATAGGAGTGGCGCAGATCGGTTGTGCCTGACCGAGGGAAGTCTTTCCAGCAGCATTTATCTTGGTACAAGCCTGAGTATTAAAAGCCCCTCTGATTCTGTTCTAGGCTTAGAAGCTGGGATTTGAGTGACAAATTTGCGAGTCCTCTTTAGTCGTTTTAGCGAGTAAACATTTTAGTCCTCTTTTTATTGAAAGGACTTAGTTAAACTCCCCGCTGTTGTTTGGGGTTTTTTTCTTGATTGTTATTATTTATGGGAGGATGCTCTCGTCATATGTTTAAAAGAGGACTGGTGAGCAACCTATTGAAATCACTGTCTTGGAATAATCGTTCACTGGCACCATCAGCCCGATCAGGTTTTTTTCTCTGTCTTCTGCGTTTCATCAATACTGCCTAATGCGGTAGAGACGATGAAACCGAGTTGGAGAAAACTGTGCCACCAGTGGTTCGCATTCTGGCTTGGCTAGGATGGAAACCCAGGAAGGATCCCACCTGGAGTTGGTGAGGGCAAAGACATCTGATCGGGATGACAATATTTGGGATCCGGTGAGGGAAAACTAAGCGCACGATCAGCCTTAAGGAAACTTCTGGACCAGCAGCAGGCACACAACGAGGAAATAAAAATATTTTGAAGTTGTGGTCTTTTAAATTTTGAATTTAAAATAGAAAACGGAAATACACACACACAAGAAAAGTCAATGAATTCCTTTCCTTCTTTCAACCATCTCTCCACTGGTTCTCGTCTTGACAGAGACACTAGCCCAGGGACTTTCCGGGGACCATCCCCGACCTTGTTCTGCCACCATCCCCCCTCACCCCCCGGCCAAGGGCTCAGAGGAACGGGAGGCGCACCCGCAGCCGGGGACCGGAGCTGGGGTTCGCGAAGCAGAGAGCGACAGCGAGGAGCCCTCCCGAGGGCCTGCCGGCCGCCCCTTGCCCACCCCACGGGTGGGCAGAGCCCTCCTCCTCCCATTCTTCCTCCTCCTCCCTTTCTTCTTTCGCCCCTTCTTCTTTTCCTTTTCCTTTTTCTTCTTCTTCGCCTTCTTCCTCCTCCTCCTCCTTCCCGCCTCCGCCCCCTCCTCCACAGCCGGGCCGGGGCCCTTGACGTGTCCTGCCGCGGATTGGCCGCCGGCCGATAGGATCTCCGCGGCCCCGCGTTAAGGCGGGGGAGCGCGCAGCGCCCGGGCAGAGCGCTTCCCGGTAATCCCCCGTACTCCCGCCCGGGCGCAGAGCGCTTCCCGGTAATTCCCCGGTACTCCCGGCCGGGCAGTGCCCGGCGCAAAGCGCTTCCCAGTGACCTTGCTTCGCCACCCCCGGTACTCCCGCCCGGACGCAGAGCACTTCCAAGTACCCCGGGTACTCCCGTCCCAGGCAGCTCCCAGCCGAGCCGCCTCTCTGCCGTTTGGCCATGGAGTACACGCCGCCCCCCGCCAAGCCGCAGCTCTCCTCCCGGGCCAACGCCTTCTCCATCGCCGCCTTGATGTCGAGCGGCAGCTCCAAGGACAAGGAGTCCCCAGAGAGCACCATCAAGCCCCTAGGTAAGTGGGGATGCGTGTGGCCGCCGGTATCCTCGGGGCGTGGAGCTCCTATCCTTCCGTCGGTCCTCGGGCAGAGCCGCGCTGCTCTCAGGCTCAGCCGCCTCGAAGCTCCGGCAGTCGGGTCGGGCAGTGGCGGGTTTCCCGCTGCCCGTGGGCTTCCCTTGCAGAAGCAAAAGCCTCACCGCCAAAGCTAGTTAAGCCTCCTCGTTGCCTATGGACAGTTCAACGCCCCAAACCGTTCTCTAAAATCTCAATTATTTTCCAGCTTTATTTATCTAGCTTCACCACTTGTAGACTAACATCGCGCCCTACGATAGCAACGTTTCTCCTCACCGGTATGAAATGAAACTCTCAAATATTTCTTGCAAATCATCTTGTGGGTTTTGAGGTCAAATAAGACAACCTCCAGCATCGTGCCTAGGCTTACAAGGGGTAGTAAAACTTGTACGTAGACCTGCAAAATCATTTACCTCCATGGCTACTCGATGGAGGCTTATGCAGACTGTTCTGCTCGGTGTAGGCTCATAGAAACTGTTCTACTCTGCATCGACTAGGAATGTTTTTTTAGAACGGTTCTTGGAGATTTTCGGGTAAGGGATTTCGCTTCTCTTTGGTCACCTCGATTCAGATTTCCAAAGGCTTTTAAAATACATCAGCATGTTCCCCTCCTCCCCATCAGTTTCTGCGGCTTGTGGTCCTTGTAATGTACCCAGGAGTTCCCAGAAAGCTAACAGCCCCCCCCGTGTATGGAGCTTACAGGGCGCCAGCGAACAAGATGACATTAAATCTCCCAAGAATTCAGCAAAGGCAGGGCTCTCAGCGTCTGCTGCATCTAATCAGCTGGCTCGATAGGCTTCACACAGTCCAGAGACACACTGTAAACTTTATTTTTTCAGTCTGGGTGATAACGTAGGCCGGGAATGTTGTAATGTTCCTGTTTGACATATTTACGCGGTCTCCTGTTAAACGTAGCTAGTTTTCTTAATCCTTTCTCTCTCTCTTCCCTCCCCCCCCACCTTTCTCTCTGAAAATGCGTGTCCAGTTAACGTTTCAATTTTATATATTTGGCTTTTTTAAAACTCCTTGTTCCACGCCGTTCAACTCAAAATCGAAGGGAAACGGCTGCCTGTGAATTCGGCTTCTGTTAACTGGGAATGTGGGCGAGATCTTCCTCTGTCGGGAAAGGATCCGCTGCCGCATCCCGGGGTCGGAGGCCTCTCAGCCCTGCTCCCTCACGCCCTCTTCTTCGGCTGAACCTCCTGGGGAGCCGCCGAAGCCCCCCGAACTTCCTGGGGCTTGCGGAGGGGATGGGGGGGGACCGGCGGGAGCCAGCCGCGGTGGGTGGCAGCTACGCACCCGCATAACCAGCTCCTCCGTACAGGCTGCGCGGCCGCTCGCAGTTGACCCGGAGCCTGTTTCTGCCGAGTAGTGTGCTCAGCCCAGCTGGGAGGCAGTTAGGAGCCGCCGCTCCGCGCCCGCCGTTCCGGAGGTATTAGAAGCCCTATTCCCCGCGGAGAAAGCGCAGAACCTGCGAGGTCGCGCTTGGGTTCCTTCTGCTGCTTAGCGGCTCAATTTAGGAGCCCCCGGCGTGACCCCGATCCTCAGCAGCTTCTTGGAGCCGAGCACTCGCTTTTAAAAGGAGAATTAGTGACCTTACCATGGAAACGCTCGGTTAGGAGCGGAGGACAGCGAGCCGGGTGCACCCTGCCCTTCCGCGCCCCGCGGAGCGGCGAATATCCGGGTGGTGACCGGCCGGGGCCGTGCTGTTCCCCGCCGCCCCTCCCCGGGCATCTCTCCCCGGGAGGCCCCGCTCCAGGCTCCTCCCGGAGCTAATCTCCAAAAGTCACCAGTCCTGCCTCTCAAAGGATGAGCCGACGCCTAAGAAACAGCGTGGATCTGCGGGTGTGCTGGATCGGGGCCGGGGGCAGTTGAACCAAAAATGCCATTTCTAATGTGTATATATACAGAGGAAATTTGGTTTTCGTAGTGGTCGCCCTGCCATGGCTGAATCTCCTCTCTCTTTTTGTCTATGCCCACCTCAAACCCTGCAGAACAATTCGTTGAGAAATCCTCTTGCGCCCAGCCTTTGAGTGATTTATCCAGCCTGGACCCTCACGGGGAATTCAGCAGCAGCCCTTCGTCGCTGTGCACTGAGCCCCTCATCCCCACCACCCCCATCATCCCCAGCGAGGAAATGGCCAAAATCTCCTGCAGCTTGGAGACCAAAGAGCTCTGGGACAAATTTCACGAGCTGGGTACCGAGATGATCATCACCAAATCCGGGAGGTAAGGCTGGGTTACCTCCGGGCAGCTTCCTAAAAGTGGCTTGAGGTGCGTGTGGAAGGCAAAACAACCAAAACCTCACAGTTTTTATTTGGGGAGAACAGCACGGATGTGTTAAGGAGAGGAGGAAGAGGGCGGCTGGGCAGAAATGTTGTTTCCTTAAGACTTCGTTCCGCGTCTGAAAGCCGCGCAGGGATTTTGCAGGGCTGGGGAAGACACAGAGAAATGCAGGGTCATGGGGAAGTAAACCCAGTCAGGGCTTGGTCTGGTTTGTTTTTCTTTCCTCTCGGCCGCAAAAAAGCCGTGCGAAAAGAATCCCAGGCTTTCTCATCATCTCAAACCATTTCTTCTGTAAAGGTATTGGGGGTTCGGGTCAGTCAAACGCAGTCCGGGGGAGGCAGATTTTGTAGTTCCCTCAAGTTATTTGTTATTAATGTAATTCTCCGACCATTCTCTTCTAACTGGAGAGCTCTACCAGCAAGCGTTTTAAACATTCCATTAAATAGGAAGCGCATACTCTGCAATTTGGAGTTCAAAGTGTCAAACGGTTTGAAGTTGTTTCACTTTATTTCTGGTTTAGCGGGGGGAGGGGGAGAAACGAAGTTGCGTTTTGTCGAAATTTAAGTGAGGGAAGCGAAGTTCAGGTTTGAAAATTCCTCTCGGCGGTGTCGTGAGGGGGCTTAACATCTGAAACGGGAGAGGATGTCGACGAGAATAATTTCTGCACTATTTCCCTAACGCTAGCGCGGATCCCATCGCAGAAGTCCGTGTTGCTAAGGATTTCTGTACCTTAGGCACAACTGTGTTCTGAAATCGTTGTGTGCTTTTTACTGGCGGGCAGAAGTACGTTTCTCCTTCCCATTTTCACTTCTCACCCTTTCGTTTTGCTTCCAAAACGTTTCAAACTGCACTTCCTGGGCATGTTAGAGCTACACAGGAATTAATTCCATCACGCCGATGCAGAATCAATAGATGCTTTAAGTCTTGCTTATTGGTTTGGGTTTTTTTTCCTCCCAGGTAGTTGAAATCAGATTCTTACATCTAGCAGCTCTCCAGAAGCTCTCTCATTTGTGTTCTCTGTCCAAGTATTTATTTCCTGATTTGCCTTTATTGCAGGAGAATGTTTCCTACGATCAGGGTTTCCTTCTCGGGAGTGGACTCTGAAGCCAAGTACATTGTGCTAATGGATATCGTTCCTGTGGACAATAAAAGATACAGATATGCCTACCACAGGTCTTCCTGGTTAGTGGCTGGCAAAGCTGACCCTCCGCTCCCTGCAAGGTTTGTAGATTTTTATTGGTGGCCTTCCTTTCCTTTTCTATTATCATTTTCCCTTCAACAAATACCTACTGGTATCTCTCTGTACTGACTGCTCTGCAGTTTTGGAGGCTGTGCTCAGTGAAGTTCATTGCAAAACTCTGATAAACTTCTGGGGTACAGAGTGGGGCCTCAAATCTCTGCTTGAGGTTTGGTTTGTGCTGAATGTTCCAAGGCAAGCAGGCTTTGGCTAAAGGATATATATATACAATCTTATGTCTTTATATGTTTTATATATATAATATTTTTAATGACATTTGCCTCAATCCAGATAAGAAATCTTCCCCCCCCCCCCCCCCAACCTTTATTTGTCCCTTTTGTTTGCTCTCCACCCAGTATTTGACCCCATAATTTAAAGCAATCAAAGGGCAGCTAGCCGAGTTCAAGTAAAAATAGAACATTACAGCTCAGTGCTGGTTTGCACTTGAAATTATCTTATTCGTTGCAAAACACATCCAGCATTCACTAACAGAGATGATTTTATTCTTGCTTCTGGTTGTCTCTTAGCAGGCAAAGTATGGATCAGTTCTACAGCACAGAGAGGTTTGGGTTGGTTTTTTTTCTTCCTTTTCTTTTGTTGTTTGGTTTTTGTTTGTTCAGAAAACACAACATTTGCTGAGACATTTTGGGGGGGGGGGGAACCCACAACAAATTCAAGCATATTTCCCTGATTCTTCTATCCAGAAGCAAAACGCTGTGGCAAATGACTTTCTAAAATCATTCAATTAACGTAGTTAACGACCGACTTCCTTTAGCGCAGCAAACCGGGGACTGCAGCGCTGGGTTGTAGGGTGGGAGGGCAGCTCGGTGCAGCCCCCGCAATTCATCGTGTTCGGCCCGGCAGCACTTCAGTGCATCCTTCAGCCCTCAAGTCCAATAAGACCGAAGCACATGTCGAACGGCTTTGCGGAGTCGGAGCCGGAGAGATGGAAGTAACGTGGATGCCTCTCCGGCTTCAAAGGAACTTTGCGTGGAGGGCTCTGCGCAGGCACACAGATCTGCTCCAGGTGCTTTAGCCTCGGGTTAAGAACTTGCTTCTTCCAGAGACAGAAATTAGAAGTGAAACACGAGAAATGGAAGCAGACTTCTTTCTCCCCCCACTTCTCTGTGTGAGTACAGGGACCAAATCCTGCAAGTATAAATCCCTTGTATAAATAGTTCAGCTGAAATCTTGCTGACTACCGATCTCTGGAAGGCGACTCGGGGAAATAAACAAACACAAAGCGCATGCAGAGAAGCTGTGATTAAAGACAGCAACCTAGGAGTTATGTCGGCTTTGTTTTCGTGGCCAAAAACTCCTTCTTGCAATGTGGTTAACGTCTGAGGGCTTCATTTGACGTATTGTAATGGGCACTGAAAAAAAAAAAAAAACAACACAAAACCCAAAGGAAAAACAGGGCTCCTGCTCCAAAGAAGTCAGCATCAAAAGAAGAAATAAGGGAAGGATAGAAATAATTTTAAGGCAGGGTTCTCCCCTCCTTATTTTTCTTTTCGTGTGCCTTTTGGGATCCCTTTAAATAGATTGCTAATTCACACTCTGACATACACTAGCTCAGTGAGGAAATACAAGAATGGAAGAGAAGAGATTGATCCTTGGAATAATTAGCAACTGCCCTGCTGAGTGTTTTAGAGGTGGGGTCATGCCTTCTTGGAGTTCAATATTTATTATAACCTTGCTCTGGTAGCTCTTTAAGGTTCCCCATCAGATCAATGCGCCCTATGTGCAAATGTGGATCAGTGCTGTTGCGTTTTCCAGGCTGTTTGCAGAAGTGTTTTTGCCTCAAAGTGTTAACTGTATTCCTTTCTTCTTTCGTTTTCGAGATGGTTAGCAAAAAAGACCATTGATCGTAGCAGTGATTACTTTTACTTTGCATAGGAGAAAGGGCATAAATGTCATCTTGAGCTCCTGTTTGGTGAGCAAAGGGATGTCAAGAGGTTCAGTGTGCCCATGGTTGCATTTCTAGTGCTTTTGGGGAGCGAGTGTTAATGCACCTTTTGAGGTGGGAATCTTGCTCAAACAGATTAAAAGGAGTACTTCTCCCGTCTTGAAACAGGTTTGGTCCTGCTCCAGTAAGAGGAGCTCTTAAGGAAGTTGTGATTTCTCATTCTCCAAACACACAGCCTCAGCTCTCCTTGCTTGAGGAGTGTCAGTAAGGGGTGGACGTGTGCTTAGCATCTGGGTGCTGGTACCACGGTACTGACTTCCCCTGCATGTCCACAGGCACAAGGGCAGCAAGGGAATTACTGAGGAGTTAACGTTGTGCATGGGGGCAAGACTGCAGGATCAAACCCATTTGATATTTTTCTTTTCCTGCTATTTAAACAAACAAACAAAGAAAAAAAAAAAAACCCAACCCACCACCACCAAAAACCAAAACCACCAAAAAATCATCCCCTAAAAAAAACCCCAAACAACAAAAAAACTTCCCAATGCTGAGACAACTTTAAATAAATAAATTAGCAAGCATTCTGAGATTGGGTTTGAAAGATGAGCCCTTCAGGGAACTCTCTTATAAAGCCCAGTTTTATCCCTGTCTTCCTGCTGTCAGTGTTCAAGACGAGCTCGTGCTGCAACGAGCGCTCCAATAAAAATACTTTTCAGAGAGCCTTTTGTAAGTCTAAAGTGCTATCTGGGATAAAGGATTCCTCTGTGATATTTCATGTTTGTTCTTTCAAATGCCTAAGACTGTGGGGGGAAAAAACTGCCTTTCATAAGTTTCAGCATGTACCTCGATTTGCTTTCCTTCCTTTTTTCCACCTTCTTTCTTTCACTTAGAAGACTCTCTACAGTCCCCCCCCCACCCCCCCCCTTTCTTAGCTGTATTTGGCTATGATAATTTGTTTAATGAAGTTACAGTGTTAACATGCTTACAAGGGAATTCCAGGTAGGAAGCCTTTAAAAGGTATTTCATGTTGCAAATTATTCGAGACGTTACAAGTCATTAAAAGCAGCATGCACGGGGCTCGTAGGATCAGACCAGCTCTTAAAACTACCCAGGAGAGCAGCGCCTCGTTCCAAAATATGCAAGAAGGAAGCAGGACCCGAGCCTTGCATACAACATGAAACGTTATATGGAGCAAATTCACATCCAAATATGGCTCCTAAAGCTGTTGTGGACAGAAGTGGTGAGCAGCTCCTCACGTCTGGCCAGCCTCAGGCAGTAGAGCCTGTGCGAACTTCTGGGGGAGCTGGAATGTGCACAGTTATTTCTCTAACCTATTTGCTCATGTGCACTTGTGGTCTTGTCGACCACTTCAGAGGGTGATATGTCTGCTTTTCAACCCTCTTCTCTGAAGCAGACAAGCTCAGGCTGTAGAGAAGCAGGAGGGTAGGTGTAGTTCTCCAAGTGGAACCATGTGTTGGCGTGGGATTGATGGTGTGTAGCAAAGCTGTAAAGGAAAGCAAGGTCTATTAATACCTTAACCAATGTATTAGCCAAACATTAACTGCCTGCAGTGTAAAACAATCATGCTTAGTTTCTGAGACAGAGGAAGATCTCTACCCATTCCCCAGAACACATTTTGGCCCCAATTAGCCAAACTATGCCAAGCTTGACATTCTGTGACCAGTAAGTACTATCTACTAGCCAGAGAGTCAAAATGAGGAGTCAGTGCTCCAAAAAGAAAGCATCACAAGACTAGCTGGAAAGTTGCAGGATGAGTCTGGGGCTCTCTTTTTTGTGTTCTGCCTTCTCTAACCCAGGGCTTTAAAGATTGAGATATTTTTTTTCACAGTATCACAGTACATTAGAGGGTGGAAGGGACCTTCTTCCCCCATGAGGGTCTTTTTTTACAGGCAAGCAAAAGTTAATTCTCATGAGAGGTGAAATTCCTTTGACATAACAGAACCCCAGGTCTTGGGGGGTTTTCAGATACATCTTCTCCTCTTCTCCCCATGAGTCTTGCAGTGCAATCAGCTGAGTTGAGAGCACCAAGGTTGCCTGTATGCTAGGAATATTTTATTGCAACAGGAGCCCTGGCTCAGCATCCCTCACGTGGACACAGCTCTGCCAGCCGAGCCGTGCTTCAGATCGGTGTAAGGAAAACATCCTGCACGTCTGAAGCGAGCTGTGCTGGTGAAACTTGAGTTTCACTGTGTCTTGGGGATTCTGCTGGCAAAAATGGAGAGAGC